>NC_138739.1:18034005-18250163 GCF_965113295.1 Leuciscus leuciscus | reverse complement strand
CGCACCACACGGAGGCGAGCAGACTGAAGGAGTCTTTTGATTGGCTGAAGAGTTTTTCTCCCCCGTTTGGCTCCAACCAGCAAGTTATCTTGTACAGATATTGTGTTTAAGATAATGGAACACGCTTAAAGGCGCGACCATGTCGTGTTTCATGAAATGAAACTGAGTTCTTTTCTGGCGTAAATCCATTTGATGGATTTACCTCGAACGGAAGAAAATGATTCACGCTGTTTTGTTTTGTTCATGTTGTTTTCTTCTGGATGGTAAGTTCTAAATACGTTACTTTTTGGAGCATTCAAATAATTTAGATTTTTACATATTTAGGCCTATGTTATCTAATCTTGTTCTTCAGGAGTGTTTGGTGTTGAGACTGATGAGATAAACGTGTCAGTGATGGAGGGAGATTCTTTCACTCTCCGCACTGGTCTTACTGACATACAGAGCGATGATGAGATCGAGTGGAGGTTTGGATCGAGCAAAACTCGAATAACCAGAATAGCGGCGGGAAACGTTACTGAATATGACGACGAGAGATTTAGAGATAGACTGCAGCTCAGGAGACAGACTGGAGATCTCACCATCACAAACGTCAGTAATGAACACAGTGGAGTTTATCAGCTGAGCATCATTATCAACAATAAGAAGTCAATCAAACGATTCCGTGTCACTGTTTATGGTGAGCTTTATTTCGTGTTTCAATTAAATAATATAATTATTTTTTTTTTTGGTTCCCTTTATTTTGTGTGTGTTTTCTAGCTCCTCTACCCGTTCCTGTGATCTTCAGTGACGCTTCACAATGTTCTTTATCGGCTGAAAGATCATCAAGGATCGTCCTGTGTTCAGTGTTGAATATGAGTCATGTGACTCTCTCCTGGTACAAAGGAATCAGTGTATTGTCCAGCATCAGTGTGTCTGATCTCAGCATCAGTCTCTCTCTACCTCTGGAGGTGGAATATCAGGATAACAACACTTACAGCTGTGTGATCAACAATCCCGTCAGCAACCAGACCACACATCTGGACATCAGTGGACTCTGTCAGATATGTTCAGGTACCCTGGACCCAATTTTGTGTAAGAGATTTTATAATGCAACATTTTCAGTGCTTGATTTATCGTCTTTCCTCAGACTGCGACCTTTGTTTTGACACCACTGAAGCTGTGATCCGATTGGTCGTCACTGCTCTGATGGGCGTGGCTACAGTGGCTGCTGTTGTTCTTCTGGTTAATGACATCAAAAGAGTTGGAAGGGCACAGACAATCAAACAGTGATGCACCTGATATTTTATAACAGTAATAAACAGTCTCTGCTTTTTTGTTTCTTTTACTTTCTGCGTAAACATTTTTTTTTTTTCAACATTATAGTCTAATGCCAATCCCATACTATTTAGGTTACATTTTTTAAAAGTAGGTCAAAAAGTAAATAGTCACACTCTTAGTGGTATACATGTAAACTTTCTTTATGCCTCTGGCAGTTTCAGTGACTTAACATCCTCTACCCTGTTTATTCTGCCATCATACTATATAGCCTTAGTTTTATCCTTTCAATTGGCTTTGTTCATTTGCATACAGACCACTGAACATAAATGTTCATACTAATGACGCAGAAATTGTTAGTTGTTGATCCTGTATGTGTGCTCCAAATTGTTGCTCTCTTGACTTCTTTGTATGGATTATTATATTCATTTGTGTGGATTGTACTCTGCTTCCAGGGTTGAATTCTCTTTGTTTATGTTTTTCAAATAAACTTGTGCATGGATTTGGATTCTCTGCTCACGTTACAATTACACTAATGACAACCATTCAAATCACCTTTTATGTAAATGTCAATTTCAGATTATTCATGACATAGTACCCAGACAAATACCTGTGACGTAATAAATATACAGTAAAACTATAAATGAGAAGGATTAACATCTAAGAATAAAAAAAGTTTAAGGATTAAAGCCATCACGCCCCGATGGTTTACAAAGGAAATACTTTTCGAGGAAATACGAGTCAAGCCTTTGTTGATTCAATTTATATTTAAGTGGAAAAGGTCCATTGCAATAGAAACTAGAATACAATGAGTTTCACAAGTCCATTATTAATATTTTAAAATATATATATATATGCTAACTTATATATAATGAAAGTGACAGAATACCATATTTTCTTTAGTTTTTTAATCATTTTAAGATGAGCTTTAAAAATTGATCAGTGTTGTACTCGGTATTAAAGTAATAATCACTTTGGATTCAGCCCACATTTATAGAATTCCAGATTTACATCTAACCAGGAAACAAAAAGGACAGATTTAGTTCATAAAAGAGCCAGAATATGGTATTTACAATTTTCCATTTTGTTCAAGTAGTCAGGCATTAGGCAAAAAAAAATAAAAATAAAAAATACATCAAGCATGATTTATTTTGGGAAATATACACAATTAAAAAGGATAACTACAAAAATGCTCTGCATTACACTACACACCTCCAAAGATTTGTAAACTGTCTTTAAAATACACTCATATAAATACATCCCTGTCATGACAACTCTCAGAGTGTTAGGCATGGTAATGGGTATGACAATGATATATTTGGTCTTGGTGCTGCTGTTGGTTATTACTGCTGCTGCAGAGCAAGTATTTGAAGGTTGAGCACGCGAGCTTATTGGCTACTGATACAGCAAGAACCAATCAGCTTTGCCCTAGAGAATGATGTGATTGCAAACTGATTGAGTTAAGGACCTATTAGTCTGTGCCATCTAGAGTTTCATTACAGTGTTTATAATAATTTTTCACATAATCAAAATAAAATAAAGCTCTTGTTCATTTATACAGCTCATGTTTATATTGTTACAGATATACTGTTGAGGTTGTGGATCTCCTGATTATTCATCCTGATCATGAGGTTCATTCATTTTATCTTCACTGAAACCTGTTATAAAAACACAAAAAGAGTCACAGTAAAAATAATAAGTTAATAAAAGAAAATAGTAATTAATAAATTATAGTTTTGAAAATAATAATTCACAGTACTTATTTACACACTGTGGAAAACATTTTGTGATTAGTAAAAGTTAAATAAATTGCAAATGTATTCCCCAGTAGTTTTCCCAAAGTAGTCTATTTCTACTTTAGATACACATTTTTATAATTTATTGTGTCAAGAAAGAGTCTTAGAAAATAGTTTTCGAGATATTTCATCTTTCCCGTAAAGTATGAAAAATAAAACATAGGCCAATTGGAAATGTTACAGTGATGCAATGGCAGTAGTTCTCGAGTCAATAGCAGTTCACTGATAGCAGATCTCTCTGGAGTCAAGAGTTCAGTTTTCGACTCTCGAGTCACCAATACTCTGAACTGAGGAAACATTCAGACTCTCTAACATGTCTGTAAAAAACCGATGAACCGCTAATATGAGCTCAAATGAGGAAGCAAAATGAAAGTTTTTGTGTTTATTAAGAATAGTTTGTTAATTTTATATGCTTTAGACATGTAAAACACCCACATTTCACATCATCATTGGGTGCTTTAATAATAGATTTTTTTTTATACATGACATTGCATGATTACGTATAACGAACTAGTGAATCAGTTATTTTAACCGGTAAAAAGGATTCAGACTTCCCATCACTGCACTGTAATAAGCCAATAGAAGGCAATAATGTTTGTACATGCACAGTAGTTCAATGACAAACTTCTGTTATTTCTTTAAATAGTACATTAAAATCATACATTAAAAAGAGTAACATTATCAATTACAACCAGTGGTGTAACGAGCCAACACCGGGCCCTTATGCATATGCTTATCTCTTACTACAGCACGTGATGACGCAATGTCCACGAGTAGGCTACCATGAATAGGACAGGATAGGATCATAGAGACACAGCATATAAGAGATGAAATGACTGACAAAATCAGGAGTGGCCTACGCCAAAAAAACAAAAAACAAAAAAAAAACACTGGTGACGGCGCACCATAACACATTGTTACTCACCAGCTCAATCTCGATCACCCCCGCCTGTACTATCTTTTTAAAGAAGCTTTCTATTTTTGGTAATTTACTCATTCATTTCTCAAATTCCTCTTTTCATTTTCGCTTTTGAAAGCCACTTTTGTGTTTGTAATTTGACGATTACTCCATATCGATATTGTCTGTCTCAAGTTCAAAGTTTTTACTGTTTTGCATGCAATACGCATGTTCACTTACCATATCCGGGATTCGAATTGGGACCCTGGGATTCCCCAGTCCCAGTTCGAAACAAATTACACCAAAATCTATCATTGTTCGTTTCAAACATGTTTAATGATCAGTAAAATATGTTGTTGTCATTGTTTATTCAAATAAATTTGCGCTAAAGTAAAATGCGATCAGACTAAAAGTAGTAAAATGCGATAGGGGACCCCGGCTGTCAATCAATATCTTCCAGCAACTGCGTACCCTGCTTACCGATAGTTACGCCTGTGGTTACAACTTGTGGAAACAAAAAAGAAAAAAAACCTTCAAAACCTGACTACTTTTCATTTCCTTTAAAAACTAAATTTTGTTTGTCTTTTGCTATGATTTGTATATAATACTTACACATTTGCCTTGGTTACTTATCCTTCTTGCAGTAAAACAACAGTTACAGCCCAGATCATCAGAGCAACACTGGCACCAGATATTCCTGAAACAGCACCTGAACGTGACTCTGTAATGATAAAGACAGACATTAGTGTGAGTGTGTCTGATCTATAACACACACTATAAACATCAGCACTATATAACCTAAGTGTAGATCTGATACTGTAATGATAAAGACAGACATTAGTGTGAATGTGTCTGATCTATAACACACACTATAAACATCAGCACTATATAACCTGAGTGTAGATCTGATACTGTAATGATAAAGACAGACATTAGTGTGAGTGTGTCTGATCTATAACACACACTATAAACATCAGCACTATATAACCTGAGTGTAGATCTGATACTGTAATGATAAAGACAGACATTAGTGTGAATGTGTCTGATCTATAACACACACTATAAACATCAGCACTATATAACCTGAGTGAAGATCTGATACTGTAATGATAAAGACAGATATTAGTGTGAATGATCTGATCTATAACAAAGACAAAGACAGTCACTATTGTGTCTATAACAAACGTTATAAATATCAACACTATAAAAACATAACACAAAATGCAGAACTTTTGTGGGGTGAAATTTAACCAAGGCCAACAACCCGTTCTCAAAAATATTTTGTGCTGTAACTAGTAGTAAAGAGACAGCGATAGCATCCACTCACACTCCATGCTGCTGTTTGAACTGAGCTGTCACAGTGATCTGTCAAGTCACATCAAAGAGCACTAAACATATTGTTAAAATTATTTATTTCAATTTCCTGATAAAATGGACAGAATTCAAAAGATGAAACTTTGTTTCTTATAGAAAGTAACAAATCACAAAAGCTTATTGCACAAAGATTATTTAACTGAGGGGCACTAATGTCTATTTATAATGCAATGCTAGCATTTATTACAGTATTGAACACGGTCAATAATATTTTTTCTGATATTTCAGTATCAATATGTATTAAAAAAATCATATTTTAGACAACACTAACATGTGAACCGGACGGAAAGACCTGACTATGTGTACCATTACACCCCCGATTCTGAATTATTTCATCTACTCACCACTGACAGTAACATTTAGCATCCTCTGTAAGGTGTATGTGCTGTTGCTCATCATTAGATGATAAACTCCAGAGTCTGTGGTTTCACAGTCACTGATGGTGAGAGAGCCAGACGGATGCAGCTGCAGTCTGCCTTTGAATTGCACATAACTGAAATCATGTAATAAAAACCGATTGGACCCTTTACTGATTTCAGCAATGAGATGGTCTTCAAACTTCCACAATATCAGATCATATCCCAGTAGTTCAATAACACCAGTAAGTAGACTGACAGATTCTCCCTTCTTCACTGATACTGGTTTCACTTCATCTGTCACAACAACAAACACATGAAGAACATATGGGTTACTCAGAGATTAAACGTATGAATTATTTTTAATCACACAGGTAAGTTTTGTTTTGTATGATTCAACACTTACATTTTTTTTATTTTTATTACAAACATGATATGGCTATAATTTGACCAACTTAGATTTTAAAATGAAAACAAAAAACAAAAAAAAATCATGCAACTTTGACCAGTGCACGCTGTATCAAATTTGATTCTATAGTCATTAGCTGAAATATAGCCTAGTCTCAGCCCCAGCAGCACATTCATAGACAACACAAGATTGGAAAGCACTTTCTTGATCTAGAAAGCTCTATGATTGGCTAGTTTTACTCAACTTCCAAGAGTAAGGGGACACAGACCCAGGTGTTTTTTATCAGTCTGTCTGTAAACAAAGTTGTTTTTACAGGATTGATACAAGATACAATGAGTGTTGAGGATGAAATAATCACAGTATTTCCAGGTTTGCAAGGTCAGTGACATCACACTTATGTATTTTTGTCTTAAACACACTCAGAGTTTTGTTTAAGACAGCTATACAATTATTTACATTAAATTCAACTTTTTTCAACTATAATATCCCGAGGACTGTCTCAGGAAGCAAGTTGAACAAACTCAGAGGAGGTTGCAAAATCAAACAGTTAGTAACAATAGATCATTTCTAGATGAAGAGGTGTTCAAAATCAATAAAAATGTTAACTGTTCAGTATTGAATACTTGAAATTGAAAACACGTGTTGGTTACTTTTAGTCAAGCGTTTTAGGGCGGAAAGTTGTTCTTCCACCAGGGGACGCTTCACTGCTCAAAAATACGCCTATTATATTGAACCACATTACAATAGGCCTACAGCCTGCATTTTATAACGGTATTATTAGTCTTAGGCTACTGGATACACTTGTACATTAAATTATGTTTTATTAACAAAGTTCGGGAGGAGCAGGTTCAGATAATTAACCAAATTATGCACAGCTGGAGATTAATCAGTAATCAACTCAATGACAGAGTATAAATTCACAGCAGACCTATCTCTGTTCATTGAAAGTTTGTCAGCATCCCTCCTCCACCCCATCTCCTCACTTCCAGTTCCATCTACACTTACCAACTGGGGGGAGTACTCTGGGTTCGGGCCTAACTCCGAGCTCGGAGCCCTCCCCCCGGACAGCACGCCAAATACGCATAAACTTATTGTACTAATTATATGTAGATGTGAACTCGTGAAAAGAATAAACATTTAAATGTAGCCTATTAACTCCAAGCACCTGATAAACAAATGGAAATCCTTGTGAGCAAATTATTAAATAAATCCTGCATGCTTATCCTGCATTTTAAACGATAGGGGAGACCGGGGACAGTTGCAACACTTTTTGCATTTCTCTCAGTTACTCAGAGACTATTTGGACTAGACCAACCAAATTTGTATATAATTAATAATAATTAATAATAATAATTCGTTACATTTATATAGCGCTTTTTCTGAGACCTCAAAGCGCTTTACATAGATGGGGGGAATCTCCTCAACCACCACCAATGTGCAGCATCCATATTGCGCCAGAACGCCCACCACACACCAGCTATATATTAAACTTGCATCTGTCTGCTAATTACCCATACCATTTAAATATGATTATATATGACATATCGTTCACAGTATTTATTTGAATGGAAGAAGCCAGATGTTGCAACTGACCCCGACCCAGGGGACAGTTGCAACACAACCCAGGGACGGTTGCAACACGTTAAAAATACCTTAAATTTCTCTAATTAATTTGAGCTTTTTGTCTCAGTGAGCATATCATTCTGAAAATATTAACTGTTTTAGGCCTACTATAATATTATAGTATTATTTATTTCAATAATATTATTGTAGCCTATAATTTATTTATTTAGTGATATTTATCAAATAACAGTTATTGAGTTTTGTTTGTTCATGTGTAGAACATAGTCCTACATAGATTCAGTGTGCAGGAGTTACAGATGCTGTTCAATCTCTCCATATTTCAGTGTCAGACAGGGAGAATTGAACAATTTGCAATGCAACAAACCTTTATTAAACATGCAATTTATAACTTGTTGCAACCGTCCCCGACCCTATCAGCCATGACAGAACATCATATAGACACACTGACTTTGACACATGCTAACCACGTCACTTAGAAGTCAACAAAACAATAATTCAAACTAAGTAAGTTTTGATTAATTCATACAAAATATCTGGACAGTATGACAAAAAATATATCTCATGAAAAAAAAATCAATAAATGCAGCAGCAGATGTTGAATATGTCTACTGTCTTCTTGGTGGGGGGAGGGTCTAACTGTGCATGTGCAGTATGAGTGTCATCACTCTAGCTTGTTTCTGATTGGAGAAAAATGACATGTTGCAACCATCCCCATGTTGCAACTGTCCCCGGTCTCCCCTCCATTTAGATTTAATTTAATGTAAAAATATGTGAACAGTAACTGTTTAATATAGTGATCACAAAGTCAATTAAGACAGAATGTAATAGAATCTACTCACCACCAACAGCAATATTCAATTTACTGTGCAAGATCATACTCCTTGTGTTGATCTTTATTTCATAAACTCCAGCCTGATCGCTTCGGATGTTTTTGATGTTGAGGTCTCCGGTCTGATCATTCAGATCAATGTTACTCCATCTCGCGTCAGCAGCGCCGTTTAAGTCAGCAATGAGGACGCCTTGATCTCCAAACCACTCAATCACATCACCTCTCTGTATTTCAGTAACATCAGTGTGTAGAGTGACAGAATCTCTCCCCATCACTGACACTGACTTCACAACATCTGTATCAGCAAAAAAAAGAAACATATCAGGAGAGCAAACAGGAAGAGTTTCTCAGAGATTAAGTTTATAATGCTTTCAGTCGTTTCCAGATGGAAACTTAACATGTACAGTGGGGTCCTACAGTGGGCTCCTGAGAGCACATTGAAAATCTGTGATTTCAAATCATACTGAAACCTGGAAATAATAGTTGAAAGTTTTAGTTTTTTTGAACATTTAAAAAAGCAGAAATGTTATGATGTAAATGTAGCTCCAAAAAGATGTTCATGTAGTGCTGCAGTCATTAAAGCAAAAGCGAGTCACACCAAATACAAATTCTCACCAATTTTATTTAGTTAATTTTTCAAATGAACTTAACTCAGATTGTTTTGCTGATTTTCAGACTTTTGGACTGTATTAACTTGCTTTTTTTGTATCAACACTTTTACACTGTTAGTCAACACTCTATTTTATTTGTATTAAACATACATGTATAAAGTTTAAACATATGTTTTTTTTAAATAGTAGCTTTTAAGACGTTGGGTCTTAATTATCAATAAAAAATTGATTTAATATTAGACTTGAAGTGTTTACATTTCAAATTCAGCTTTTCGAATACAAAATAATCTGCTCATAATCAGTCGTCTGCATTTCAGCCAATCAGGAAACAATAACGCAACACGCTATAGGACTTCTATTGTTAAAATGTTTTTTTTTTATTTTATTTTTTTTTTTTTTTTTTTTTTTCTAATTGTTAAATACATATGCCTTCATCATGAAGACTCCATGGGCAATCCAACATCAGTCATAACCAAACATATCTTGCATTCCTCCTACGGCACTGACTTCTTTATATTAATAATAACTCATTACTATCATATTTGATTTGACATGGTCACCTTTGGCTTGTCCTTTGTGAATCACATCTCTGTAAAGCTGCTGTATTATGACAAGCTACACAAATATTTGGAATTAAATAGAAAATGGATCAGGTTCAAAAGTAAATCTCTATGACCTTATTTTTAATGTACTTCTGGGGCAATAATAATCCTGTTGTCAAGTTCACTGACTTACCATACATAAATGAATTGAATATGGCATAACATGATTGCTTATTCACAATTTCATAAAAAGCTTGATCATTTCTTAGAATTTGAGCAAATCTCCATAATAACCCAGCTTTGTGTGACTACCCTCTTCCTGTCTTATAGATAAAGAAAAATAAAATATATGTGAACAAATCATTTAGGCAACTCTTGTGATCAAATAACTTGTTCATAGACAATTAATCCAGATGAACAGGCTCAAGTTACTCACCACTGACAGAAACACTGAATTTTTTGGATGTCTCAATTGTGGCACTGATGTAGAGTTGATAGAGTCCAGTGTGTTCAGTTCTGATGTCACTGATGGTCAGAGATCCAGTCTGTTTGTCCAGATTCAGTCTGTCTCCGAATCTCCCATCATCATCATATGTAGAGAAGATTGCATCTGCTTTATTCATTCTAGCTATGACAGAATCTTCAAACATCCACAGTATCAGATCATCTCTCCGTATGTCATTGTCATCAGTGTTTAGAGTGATAGAATCTCTCTCCATCACTGACACTGACTTCAATGCATCTGCATAACCTAACACACCTGATGAACAAACATAAACAGTTGTTGCAAAGAGAGATTAAACTGCAACAAAATTGTAGAGTTAAAGTAGGCTATGTGTCGTAAGAATGGTGTATTGTTATTGAGTAATAAAACTAAGCAGCAGCATAATTGACAGCCTGCGACACATAGTTACAAAACAAAGTTACTTGCAATAACACCAAATAGTATACATGATACAGAACTGAGTCTATCACTACAACAGACTAAGCTGCTATTTAGTTTAAAATATCACTGGCTTTCAGAAAACATGATTTTAACTTGAGTTTTGCAGTAAGCACATTAAAACAGACATTTATTAGCTTGGTCTCTACCTCCTAATGCACCATTTTAGCAGCCAAATTGTAAATATAAGATTGTAAAAGTATGTATCTGTAACAGGAAAATCACATGCAAACAAAAACATGCACAAATAAATAAACACATCTACAGACTCTATGTATCATGCAGCTTTAGCTTTGTTTCTGGTGAAGAGTCACGTACGTACGCATCATTACATGTTATGTGATTCCTTAGCTTGGTTATCTTTACATCAAAGGAGAAAGTTACATAATACTTGTTTATTGCAATGGCTCTTTTAGGTAAATTGCCCTCCTATATTTCAAATCTTCTAATTAATTATACAAATAGTTATCGTACAAGATCTGGTTCTCATTTGGCTAAAAGTCCAAAGGGTATTGTCAGAATCTGGTAGGCCTAAATGTGCTTTTTCTTTTTATGCTCCTTGGGCTTGGAATGAATAGCAAAATGTAGCCTACTTAATCTAGATGCATTTCCAAACTTGAGCACTTTTAAATGTCTCCTGCACAATGTTTTAAAGGACACTTGCAATTGTTTCTCTTGATTTGATTTTATTCATTTAATTTTGAATGTGTAAATTGTGGTATTGTCATTTTGTGATGAAACTTTATGTGCTGCCGTCTTGACCAAGTCTCTCTGGAAGAATAGATAGAAATATCTTAATGCGATTCTCCTGGTTAAATAAAGCATAATACTACTACTAATAATAATAATAATAATACATGTTCATTAACATGCTTGCATATTGTAATATTGTTATTAAGTAATAAAACTAAGCATCAGCGTCAGCGTCCTCTAGTGTTCACTGTCAAACACACACCTACAACACACCCATAAATCACTTTAAATAACATTATAATGGTGCGGTCACCTGTCATTATTCTGTGCCCTTTAATACCATGTCCATTTGTAGAAAGTAATGCAATGTTATGTCAAGAAACACTGGAGATAAAAAATAAATAATAGGCAAATAACATAAATATTTTTGTTTCCGGTTTATTGAAACCGAAAGTGTTGAATTAATCAAAAAAATTAGACTCACCGCCCACGAGCAATAAAACCCCAAAACGGAAAGAATGGTTCCTCATATTGATGTCACTTCTGACCGCTTCCAAACTGAATGACAGCAGTGATCTAGGTCTAGGATACTGACGATGGGTTAAACTTCAGATAAACCGTCCTATTAAAGTCACGTGATTTCTGTGAAGGCGGGTGTGTTACGTCATTCTATTTCTAAGTGTTCCAAAGTAAAAACCAAAGCCCCAGTACCTAATTTCTGGTAAAACTAGTTGACAGTTGATTGATCGCCATTGACTTCCATACCATGGAAGTCAATGGCGTCTGGTTACAGTGTTCAACAGAAGAAATAATCTCATACTGGTTTGGAACAACTTGATAGTGAATACATGATAATTTAGTTTTTCTGTAAAGTATAGCCTACTTTATTGTATCTGAAATATATTCCCTTTTTCAATAGTACATTGCAAATATACTAACAAAAGTTGTACTTTCTTTATATACAATATATATATATATATATATATATATATATATATATTATCATCATGCTTTTACCTATTTTCATTATACAACTTTTAACACACTTTAAAATAATTGTACTTTAGTATATTTTCTAAAAATATACTTGAAGTGAAAATTCAGTTTAATTTTTAAAGTCTATTTATTTGCACTTTATTAAAATATATATTTTAGGCATATTTTAACTGTGTGCTGGAAATTATCATTGTAACAATGCATTGAAAGTATACTTTCAAAATAATGTACATTTGTTATTGAAAAGTAATATCCTCCTGAGACCCATGAAAAAATTTTTTTTTAGTTTAGAGCATAAGAAACAAATGGTAAAAAAAAATAAAAAATAAAAAAAAATTGAAAAATTATATTTTATTCATATGTTATGCTATGTCCTCTGTAGTGAACACCAGAACTCAGTTCTTAAAAAAATAAAATGACATGAAATTATAGGCAAAAACAATGGGATTTTATTTTTATTTTTTAATCACCAATAAATCTTGGGGTTTCAGGATTTTGTTTAACCAAAATGTGTATAAAGATGATTCTCAACTATGTTATGAAAGATATAATGGAATTAATTGATACACTATTTTACTTTAAGCAATATGTGTGTAAAATGGCCATAAATTAATATTCCCATTCAATGCAATGTATCTATACACTGTATCTAATTTGCACATTAATGTGTTCTTGGAGCAACATTTAATGAAAAAAAAAAAAGAAGTGTAATAATTGGAGTAATAATTAGCCACATTTTAATAATAATATCTAATATTTAATAGGAATATTGATGTATAATTTATTTCCATATTCACTTGTTGTGTCTCCCAAAATGCCTGATAAACATGATTTAAGTCCTGATGTCCTCTACTGTGGACATGCAACTCCATAACTTTTTCCTGAGATGTTGGTTTAAATACAATTTGAAAAGTAGTCAGATTTAAATTATAATTACAATATATTATTATAATTCCATAAGAGTGCAACATTTGATCACTAAATTAATGTCAGACATTTGTAAAGACCAAAGAGAAGTTGTTTTCATGGTGAAACATCCAAACATTTGATGCCTCTGAAAAGCCCTGAATGTGCTCTTTACAGGACACCCAGCTTGTGACATGTGACATGTATGGTATGGACAGTGGACAAAAGTCTATTCCTGGGACCCAGGAGGACACCACGATAGCCTCGTGGGCAAGTGTGCTGACATAAATTTCGGGAGACCCGAACCTTGCTTGTGAACCTTTCCTGATCCTGTCCCTCCTCTCTCTCTCTCTCTCTCTCTCTCTCTCTCTCTCATTTCCTGTCTAGCTAATGTCCTATCCTAATAAAAGGTGAAAATGTCAACAACAACAACAACAACAACAAAAAAAAAAATATATACACTTATATATTGCTTGTATGTTTCAAAGACACTCATAATGAATTTGTAATGTACTTGTAACACAAATAAAGCACTTTAATATCACTAATCAAGCATGTTAAAAGGTGCTCCTTTTAAAATCATAGGTGCAAAATCCAAACCACAGCCATGGCTTAATAATGATACTCGTTGCCTCCGACAAGTGTGGAGGAAAGCAGAGAGGCAATGGCAGAAAGATAAGTTGCAGGTGATATACCGAAGGATGCTATGATTAAAAATCAGAAGGCTGCTAAAACTGCAAAGATAAAATATTTCTCTGATCTTATTAAGAAGATTCCAAATAATCCTAAAGCGTTATTCAAGTCAATAGACTCAGTTTTAAATCCTGACATAACAACAGGCCTTGATATTACTCGGATAACATGAAAACTTTTTAGAGTATTTCATTAACAAAATTGATGCTCTTACAGCTAGTATTATACCTTCAGGCCTCATGCTTGATTATGTCATCCCACCCTCATTAGTACACTATTTAAGTGAATTCAAACCAATTTAATTTCCTGATATGCACTGTAAAAAGTAATACCTAGATCTAACTTATAAAAAGTGAGGCAAGTGGCTGCATTGGATGTTTTATGTTGATTCAACTTGCAGCCTTTTTTAAGTATATTGAACACTTTAACATTACTTAATACAAACGCAACAAAATCGAGTTGAGTTAACTAATAGTACTAGTATTACTCGGTTAGATAAACCTACTTTTATTGGTACAGGTAACTTATTTATGGGTTGCTACAAGTAACCTGTACTCATTTTAATTAGGTTTTATGAACTTTATTTTCTTAGTAAAATTAACTTAATCGTATGTGAATAAACATTTTAATTGAGTCCTGGCTATAACCTCAGAAAATAAATCTAAATGTCTATGTCCTGCACTACAGTGATTAACTTTACATAAACAGACTTTGTCAATAACAATTACAAATTCAATTGAAGAAGAAAAAGATGAGAAGATAGATTGAAGACAATAATTTATTCAATGTCAAGTGTCAACCAGTGTCACTTTTAACAGTGACTACAAAACAGCAAATAAATGTGCCCGCACATGTACACTCTAATATAAAACAAACACTGTAGAAGTGTATTTTCAACCTGTTCTGAACAGTACATTGAAATATCCAAACTGCCCAATCTGCAATGTTTGGATAAAGGTAAATGTGAGTCATAACATCACATTGTATCACACTGGAACTGCAATGTCAAAAATGACATGATGATGGCTTAGGATGCACGGGGTCCAATCCCACAAAAAGCCTCTGATATATCTCAAGTATACACCAGTTTTGAGGGATATTTGAGGTCGAGAGCATAGGTAAGTCCAAACAGGAGGCAGCATGCTTTCGACAGGTTTGGCACACCTCTGACCACGGGCTGTCCTTATCAGGGCCGCGGGAAGAGGTTTTAGGTTGGGGGTGCTGATTTTTTTTTTGGGGGTGGGGTGGGGGGGTGGGGGGGGGTGGGGGGTGTCACCACTTTTGAATAAGAAACAATATCAAGACTATAAAACTCCTCAAAAAACGCGCACACACTCAAACCTGACTGCACATCACATTTTTGACTTTATTGATTCTGCTTTTATTCCGGAGTCCCTTTTACAGGTCCTTCTCAATAAATTAGCATATTGTGATAAAGTTCATTATTTTCCATAATGTAATGATAAAAATTAAACTTTCATATATTTTAGATTCATTGCACACCAACTGAAATATTTCAGGTCTTTTATTGTTTTAATACTGATGATTTTGGCATGTAGCTCATGAAAACCCAAAATTCCTGTCTCAATAAATTAGCATATCATGAAAAGTTTCTCTAAACGAGCTATTAACCTAATCATCTGAATTCACGAATTAACTCTAAACACCTGCAAAAGATTCCTGAGGCTTTTAAAAACTCCCAGCCTGGTTCATTACTCAAAACCGCAATCATGGGTAAGACTGCTGACCAGAATGCCATCATTGACACCCTCAAGCAAGAGGGTAAGACACAGAAAGAAATTTCTGAACGAATAGGCTGTTCCCAGAGTGCTGTATCAAGGCACCTCAGTGGGAAGTCTGTGGGAAGGAAAAAGTGTGGCAAAAAACGCTGCACAACGAGAAGAGGTGACCTGACCCTGAGGAAGATTGTGGAGAAGGACCGATTCCAGACCTTGGGGGACCTGCGGAAGCAGTGGACTGAGTCTGGAGTAGAAACATCCAGAGCCACCGTGCACAGGCGTGTGCAGGAAATGGGCTACAGGTGCCGCATTCCCAAGGTCAAGCCACTTTTGAACCAGAAACAGCGGCAGAAGCGCCTGACCTGGGCTACAGAGAAGCAGCACTGGACTGTTGCTCAGTGGTTGCTCAAATTTTGCATGTCATTCGGAAATCAAGGTGCCAGAGTCTGGAGGAAGACTGGGGAGAAGGAAATGCCAAAATGCCTGAAGTCCAGTGTCAAGTACCCACAGTCAGTGATGGTCTGGGGTGCCATGTCAGCTGCTGGTGTTGGTCCACTGTGTTTTATCAAGGGCAGGGTCAATGCAGCTAGCTATCAGGAGATTTTGGAGCACTCCATGCTTCCATCTGCTGAAAAGCTTTATGGAGATGAAGATTTCATTCTTCAGCATGACCTGGCACCTGCTCACAGTGCCAAAACAACTGGTAAATGGTTTACTGACCATGGTATTACTGTGCTCAATTGGCCTGCCAACGCTTCTGACCTGAACCCCATAGAGAATCTGTGGGATATTGTGAAGAGAAAGTTGAGAGACGCAAGACCCAACACTCTGGATGAGCTTAAGGCCGCTATCGAAGCATCCTGGGCCTCCATAACACCTCAGCAGTGCCACAGGCTGATTACGGCCATGCCACGCATTGAAGCAGTCATTTCTGCAAAAAGGATTCCCGACCAAGTATTGAGTGCATAACTGAGCATAATTATTTGAAGGTTGACTTTTTTTGTATTAAAAACACTTTTCTTTTATTGGTCGGATGAAATATGCTAATTTATTGAGACAGGAATTTTGGGTTTTCATGAGCTGTATGCCAAAATCATCAGTATTAAAACAATAAAAGACCTGAAATATTTCAGTTGGTGTGCAATGAATCTAAAATATATGAAAGTTTAATTTTTATCATTACATTAGGGATATGATCCAAGATGGCGCCGCGGATGGCTGCCTCGGTGTTGAGCTCTCCAGTTGTTACACTGTTTTTGTTAGTTTGTCCTGTTTTATGTTTGTCATTCGCTATCAGTTATACCAGGGACGAACTGCTGAACATTCGGCAGTGCACACCAACTGATCACCAACCAGTTTTTGATTCTTCTGGCGTTTTGCGGAACATTGTCGTCGGTTGCGCCGCTGCACTGTGGAAACAGTATAAGACGCGCAGGCGTGGGAAGCGAGCCGGCACACTCGTGAAGCTCAGGCAGCGCGGATTCAGAACGGCGCTGCCTAGCATCCATCTGGCGAATGTCCGCTCTCTCCCTAACAAAATGGACGAACTACTTCTGCTCTCACGCAAAAACAAGGACTTTACCAACTCTGCTGCTCTGTGTTTCACGGAAACCTGGCTGAACGAAGCCATTCCGGACAGCGCGTTACATCTACCGGACTTTCAGCTGTTCAGAGCGGATCGCGATATGGAGTCAACGGGGAAAACGCGCGGTGGTGGGACATGCTTTTACATCAACAGAAGGTGGTGTACTGATGTAACTGTGTTAAGGAAGATGTGCTGTCCTGATGTGGAAGTGCTTTTCATTAACTGTAAGCCGTTCTACTCGCCGCGGGAGTTTTCCTCGCTCGTTCTCATCAGTGTTTACATTCCACCGCAAGCACACGTGAGTACGGCGCTGCAACAGCTGGCTGATCTGATCACAGAAACAGAACAACAACACCCGGACTCTGTTCTTATCATTCTCGGAGACTTTAATCAGGCAAAACTCACACGTGAACTGCCTAAATTCAAACAGCACATTACATGCCCCACCAGAGACAATAATATTTTGGACCATTGCTACACCACAACAAAGGATGCATATCGCTCCGTCGCCAGAGCAGCTCTAGGACTTTCCGATCACTGCCTGGTTCATCTTCTACCAACTTACAGGCAAAAACTTAAAACTGCTAAGCCAGTAATAAGGACTGTAAAGAGATGGACCAACGACACAGAGCAGGTCTTACAAGCCTGTTTTGAATGCACTGACTGGAGTGTTTTTGAAGCTGCTGCCAGCGATCTGGACGAGCTCACAGAGACTGTAACATCATACATCAGTTTCTGTGAGGATTTATGCATCCCTACCAGGACTTACTTATTCAACAATGATAAACCATGGTTCACACCAAAACTCAGACAGCTTCGTCAGGTCAAAGAAGATGCCTACAGGAGTGGGGATAGGATCTTGTATAATCAGGCCAGGAACACATTGACAAAGGAGATTGAAGTGGCTAAGAAGAGCTATGCCAAAAAGCTGGAAAACCAGTTTTCCTCCAACGACCCTGCATCAGTGTGGAAAGGCCTGAAAGACATTACCAACTACAAGACACCATCCCCCAGCATCGACAGCAACAAGCATCTTGCGAACGAGCTGAATGTCTTTTACTGTAGATTTGAGACCCCCGATCAGACACCCCATACCCGCCCTGACCATCTCTCTACACAGCCATCAACACCTCCAGCCATCCCCCTCCCCTCCCCCCCTGCACTTCAGATCAGTGAGGATAATGTGCGTCAGATCTTCAGGAAACAGAAGAGAAGGAAAGCACCAGGCCCAGACGGTGTTTCACCAGCCTGTCTGAAAACCTGCGCTGACCAGCTGGCCTCTATCTTCTCACTGATCTTCAACAGATCACTGGAGCAGTGCAAAGTCCCTTTCTGCTTTAAACGCTCCACCATCATCCCAATCCCGAAGAAACCAAAGATCACAGGACTCAATGACTACAGACCTGTTGCCTTAACATCTGTGGCCATGAAGTCATTCGAAAGACTGGTGTTAGCATATCTGAAGGACATCACTGGACCCTTGCTGGACCCCCTGCAGTTTGCCTACAGAGCAAACCGGTCTGTGGATGATGTGGTCAATATGGGACTGCATTACACCCTACAACATCTGGACAAACCAGGGACCTATGCAAGGATTCTGTTCGTGGACTTTAGTTCTGCCTTCAACACCATCGTCCCATCACTGCTCCAGACCAAACTGACCCAGCTCTCTGTCCCTAGCTCCATCTGTCAATGGATCACCAGCTTTCTGACAGACAGACAACAGCTAGTCAGAATGGGCAAAATCACGTCCGACAGCCGCACCATCAGCACCGGTGCTCCACAGGGATGTGTTCTCTCACCACTGCTCTTCTCCCTGTACACAAATGACTGCACCTCTAAAGACACCTCTGTCAAGCTCCTGAAGTTTGCGGACGACACTACTGTTATCGGACTCATCCGGAACGGTGACGAGTCTGCGTACAGACAGGAGGTGGAGCAGCTGGCTCTTTGGTGCAGTTATAACAACCTGGAGCTGAACACGCTCAAAACAGTGGAGATGATCGTGGACTTCAGGAGAAACCCCCCTGCACTCCCTTCACTCACCATCATGGACAGCACTGTGACTGCAGTAGAGTCATTCAGGTTCCTGGGCACCACCATCTCTCAGGATCTGAAGTGGGACACTCACATAGACTCTATTGTGAAGAAAGCCCAACAGAGACTGTACTTCCTGCGTCAGCTGAGGAAATTCAACCTGCCACAGGAGCTGCTCGTACAGTTCTACTCAGCTGTCATCCAGTCCATCCTCTGCACTTCCATCACCGTCTGGTTCGGCTCTGCTACCAAAACCGACCTCCGTAGACTACAGCGGATAGTTCGGACTGCTGAGCGAATCACTGGCACTACCCTTCCCACACTCAAAGTACTGCACTCATCCAGAGTGAGTAAAAGGGCTCGCAAAATCACTCTGGACCGTCACACCCAGCACACTTTCTGTTTGAACTGTTACCGTCTGGTCGACGCTACAGAGCACCGAGCACAAAAACCACCAGACACAGGAACAGTTTCTTTCCCCAGGCCATCTACCTCATGAACACTTAAATGTTCCCCTACTGTGGAACAAACATGTGCAATACTTCCCTCAGACATTTCATTATAGCACCTTATAACTTTATATATATTTATAATTTATAATCTTTTATTTCTATTTTATTTTTATTTTTTTCTATTTTTTATTTATACTTATGTTACTTGTCACTTGTCTTGTCACTTTATATTGTATGTGTACTGGAAGCTACTGTCACCAAGACAAATTCCTCGTATGCGCAAGCATACTTGGCAATAAAGCTCTTTCTGATTCTGATTCTGATTCTGATTCTGAAAATAATGAACTTTATCACAATATGCTAATTTATTGAGAAGGACCTGTATTTGATTGCTCCGGAGTCGCATATCAGTCACAAAATGCGCCACGGGGAAGAAAAAAACATCTATAGCCTAAGTCGCACTGGACTAAGTCGCATTTTTTTAGAAATTTATTTCACAAAAAAAAAAAAAAAAAAATTTTACAGACAGTTCTCCGTTACGGACGTGAGCGCTCTAAAGGCCAATTTATACTTCTGCGTCGGGTTCGCGTAGAAGGTACGGCGTAGCATACGCATTGACGTGTACCATACGTCGTACCCTTCGCCGTACCCTGACGCGCACCTCCTCAAAAATGTAACTACGCGTCGCGGCGACGCGGACCGCAAGATCTGTGATTGGTCGGCTGGATAGCATCGCGTTTCCTCCTACGCATTTCCGGAATGATCTTCTGCACTCTGCACCGCCCGCCCGCCATTTTTAAATTCCGAAGATCAGTGAAGAGCCATGGAAACAGACCAAGTGACCGAGAGATTGCTTGAAGAAGTGCGGAAATACAGCCATCTGTATGACTCCTTCAGTCGCCATTGCTCGTAGAAACCTAAACTCAAAACAGCCGCGAGGAATGTAAACACAGTGGAACTGGAACATTAAAACCCACCCGCGCCAACTAGCGTTTCGGCGGTATAACTGCAGAGCAACACAGACATTCGCAGAAGTATAAATGCTCACGACGGCGTCGCCTACGTGCGTACCCTACGACGTACACTACGGCGTACACTCGACGCAGAAGTATAAATTGGCCTTAACGCCGCCTTCACACTGGCAGTTGAAATCAGCTCCGATACGGCTACGAAACGACCGGAAGTCATTCATTTCCTATGGAGATTCGCAGACCGCATGCGAATGGGTGCGAACCGGGTCCGAACGAGTGCGGTGCGAAAAAAATCGTGTCCGTTGGTCATCCGGATGCGTTCAAAAAATTGAACTCTTGCGAAAGGCTACGGACGGTTCCTATCCGACAATTCCAGCGGAAGTTAGCGTTGCTATGGTACTGATAAACAAACCTGAATTCTCAACTTTTAATAAAATAAATAATGATTTTATAACGATAAGTTGTCATGTCATTTTTTTATTTTCATGATTTTCTAACGTTATTAGGGCAGTTAATACAATTAAAAGCCCTATATATCACTATATCACATTTAGCCGACCTGACATATCAACGTCCTGGGAACTTTCCTCCACGCAGCAGCCTTCCGGTTAATGTCTCTATAACCCTCATCAGAGAGATCATACAGAATTGTACATTCTGACACTGACAAAATCAACCGTTAATCTCTCCGCCATTTTTGTTCTACTCGCTTCCGAAGCTTTTCAACGGTGTAGTACGACGTCCGCTGGGGGCGTATTGCGAATTACGGAGCTGATTTCAACTGCCAGTGTGAAGGCGGCGTAAAGCGGCACTAAAATAATGTTTTAAAACTTTCACAGAGACCTCAAACTGAAAGCACAAAGCCTGTCTTTAAATTTAATTTCGTTTTGTATTAATTGTATCTTAATTTTAATCGATGTTTCATCAACAAATTGTCTGGGTTTAATAAGAAGTAGCCTAAATATAGGCTATTAGAAAATAAATAATCAGGATACGGAGGCGCTGGCGAACCTGGAGCTCGTCTCATAATGAAACTCAGCGTAGGCCTATAAGGTAGCCTATTGCCTCACAGACCTGAGACATATAGATAGCTTGAAATGTCTACTTTTAAGCAGAACAATTCAAAACGAAAGAAAACAGACTGCGCTGCTTATGTAATTCGTATTAATGTGCATTTCTCTCTGGCGCTGCGAAGATCGCGAGTCGTCAACTTCATCTGTCTAGCCGACACTGACATAAAAAATAACTGTTTTAATAGTAAACAATTAAAATGTCTCCTGCTATATTTGACATATTTGCCTGTTCCTTACAAAACACTGACAGTGGGGTTTTTGAAGGTTTTTTTTTTTTTTTTTTGAGCAGCTGCGGGCAAATTCTTTCGACACACACACACACACACACACACACACACACACACACACACACACACACAATATTACGTAATGTATGTCCCTTATGATAATCCCAATTGTGTCGGGGTGATGGCACATGTACATTTTCAGTGGGCAACTGCCAAGCTCAGCGTGCACCTCTGTTTCAGCCCGACTCTATTGGTGGAGACAAAAAAGAATGAAGAGTTTGGTCAGACAAATAGGAAATGAGATGAATATAGCAGGTAGAAGACATAAGAGACAAAGTCAAAATTGTACTTTTGTTGCTAAAGGTGGTGGATACTAGACGGATACTGTGACTAGAGCATGTGACCAGAGTGAAGTCTACCATGACAATGCCATAGAGTGTGGGTACTAAACTATCATGATCTACTCTAGCAAGAGTGTTGTCTTTTTCTGGTTCAAAGGATGCATTACAATAAAACGAATGCAATTGTCCTTGCCTGTACCTGATTGGTCATCACATTACTGTTAATTAAGCTTCAGTTTAAATATCTTTCAAGAGCAAACATAATCACCCCATATCATCACAATATTAATACTGTGCTTATTAATACTGTGCTAAGCAAAATTATGTCCAAAAGACGTCATTTCAACGTCTTTGTCACAAAGACGTACGTTGAAAAGACGTCCACTGAGGAGCCAGAATGAAGGTTTTTACGTCTTTTTTTGAGGTGTTCTGTAATGAACGTTCATGGAACCTCCATACAAGGTTGAAAACTAGTTCAGATGTGGACAATGCGGACATATTTTCAACGTCATTTAAGGTCTCATTTGGACAATTTATACTTATTCTAGACCAAATAAACACTCTCAGGATATTTTAAATTAAAACTCACATTTATTTCAATGTAATTTCCAAGTGTAATTGCAAAGCAATTCACAGACAGTGAAGTTTATTTTCATGATTTTTGGACAAACACGCACTGACACCTTTAGACAGCTTAGCATCTGTAATTCACACATATTTGAATCATGAGAGAAATCAGATTCGAACCAGGGACCTTAAGCTGCCTGCCCTAAGTAGACAGTAATGATTTCATGATTTTTGGACAAACACACACTGTCTGTGAGTTGCTTTGCAATTAGAAATTATGTTGAAATAAACATGAGTTTTAATTTAATGCATCCTGAAAGTGTTTATTTGGTCCAGAAACAGTTTAAATTGTCTAAATGAGACATTAAATTACGTAAAATATGTCCACATCTGAACTGGTATTTAACCTTGTATGGAGGTTCCATGAACGTCTATATTGGACTTACAGAACATGTCAAAAAAGACGTCATAACATTCATTCTGGCTCCTCAGTGGACGTCTCTTCAACATACGACTTTTTTGACAAAGACGTTGAAAAGACGTCTTTTGGACATAACTGTGCTCAATGGGACAGACATAAAAATAGACAAGTAGCTTTAAGCCCAATACATACGTGGTGGACACTGATGAGGTCTTCCTGTCTCTTCCCCATGTACTCAATCAGGCATCTCAGGACCACTTCTCTCCTTTTCTCCACAGAGGCAGATGAATCCTGTCAAAAAGTATAATCTGATCAAATTGTAATTGAATTATTTTTATATTTTATATTGAATTGAATTATAATTATATTCTGAAGTTTTTCTTACCTGGATGTGAAGCTCGAAGACCCCAGGTAACAAAAGTGCTTGGGTATCTAAAGACCAGGAAAATGCATGTTAGAAAATAAGGTTAAAAATCAGTTGTAAATGTAACTTATTTGAGTAATAGGTTAGAAATAGTTTAAGGGTTTTTTCAACCAAACATCTGTCATTAATTGACTATGCAGCATTAAAATAACGTGGATCAAATCTCTAAAATCAGACATACTAAGCATACATCTCTACAGTCTAATCTGTGCATCTGCTTTAGTAATGCAAAAGTATACTAAAATAATCTCTGAGTCCTGTCAAAGACACACAACACACAAAACAAAGTGTTGTCCTTAAAACACCACATCTTACTTTCCCTTATTTGCCCGCACGACTATTGCCTGAAGGCTCGAAATTGCGACCGCTTCGATCGCATATGATCCCGAAATTTAATCTGTGCAATATAAAAATATAACTGAGGGCATTTGTGCAACTAATTATTACCTACGTAACTTGTAGCCTATGTGTTTTTAAACACTGCTGCTGATAACGCGAGCACCCCACGGACAGCTGCATCCCCCACCGGCCACCGGAGACCGTGTTGTTAAAATTAATTTAAGTTATGTAGTCATGCCTACTTTGTGTTTTAAGGATACTTTGGCTTTAATTTTACCAATAATATCACTTTTAGCGTTAACTTAAACTAATATTTGACATTAAACGGTAAGCTAAAAGTAGATAAAACACGTTAACTAGTACTATGCTAGTTTAAGTTTACGCTAACTAAAGAGGAAAAGCTACGGATTGCAGCTTTAAGAAATATTTTTATTCAACAAAGATGTATTAAATTAATGAAAAGGTGACAGTGCAGAAATTTATAATGTTACAAAAGATTTCAATTTAATTTCTTATTTAAATGGAAATGGTATTTTTGATAAGTTCCAATCGGGATATAGAGATCGCTAAGACATGTGACCAAATGGGCGGCAACCGCTTCAGAACGCAAAGAATTATGGGTATGTTTGGCCAGGCTGGCATAGCCATATGTCTATGCTATTAGCATTCTAGTGTTCTGCCATGAAAATAATGAAAAATTAGCATGAAAAACAGAATATAATCCTACAAAATGCAGCGGGCTAAAGAAAACATTGTCAGAGCATACCGCCTAAAACTAAATCCTAATGCAAAAACGAGATATGACGAGAAAATAAAGGGAATCAAAGGACTGGATCCTTACGAGCAGAGCGAGCGCGATCGCGATCGAACAGTGGCAACATAAAAACATACTTTGTCATTTTGTTCAATTGTGCAAAGTGTTTACTTATATTTGTGTACACTCGCAATAAAACACAACATTGTGCTTTTGTGAAACTGTAATCTGTAAACTTGTCAAACTGTAAGGGTGACCAGATGAGATTGGTTGTTGTTGTTGTTGTTTGGGGAGGTTTTGGGGTAGTCCTACTAATTAGACTACATAGCCTATAATAAAATTATTTTTCAAACCTGAACCAAACATATTTTTATTCAAAGATCAACAGTCTGTCATTAATCTTTAGTCTGCCACAAAAAACAATAACATTAAAATCATGAACTCAAATTTCATTGTAAAAAAAAAAAGAAAAGAAAAAAAGACTGTTGTAACAGTGCGTAAATCAGACATTTCAGCTATAGCCTTACACTAATAAGCCTTATGCCAAAATTATTATTATGACGAAATTGTCGGTCATTAAATAAGAAAACTAAATAATTGTGTAGATGATTTGCTTTGTGTAACCCAACATCAGACATTAGGCCGAAGAATTTTTTTGCACACAGTGCCGCGACCAATCAATCACTCCTTTATGAGTGGCTGCCTGCACATTCACTGAACTCGCGGCTGCGGCAACTCTCGCTCGCTTATCAATGCATTTAAATTCGCGCCTACAGTCTCTTTGTAGAACTTCAAAAAAAAAGAAAAAAAGAAAAGATGCTTCAGCCAATGAGCAGCCGACGGGGGCTGCCTGCAGGACGACTCAACCTCCACGGACAGTTTTTAAAGTTTTATCAGACAATAACTAGGCTACTCAAGAATTTGCTTTAGTATAATTTTCGGGACAATTAGGGCCGGTTTCGGGACAACAGCTTCGATTTCGGGACTGTCCCGAATTTTTCTGGACGTCTGGTCACCCTAACTGTAACCTACAACTGTCACCCAACCAAAATCTCTCTCTCTCTCTCTCTCTCTCTCTCTCTCTCTCTCTCTCTCTCTCTCTCTCTCTCTCTCTCAAACACACACACACACACACACACACACACACACACACACTGTTTAAAAGCAAAAAATATTTATCCAACTTCATTTAAAAACAGTCTGTCAATGCCATCTTTTGGACATTCATCATTGCGTTGGTTTTAATTTCTTGTCCTTAAACAGAGCTCTAATCTTTTTTTTTGTTTGTTTTTTTGTTACACTTAGATTAAAAAAGAAAATCAAATGTACACTGCGTTCCTCCCTCCATGCAATGAAGTTTGGCACCTTATGTTTGTGCCGCGGATTCCCAAAATGCTTTGCGTTCACCACTGGGAATACGTCATGATGACGTCATATTAGCAAGCCTTATAGGGCTCAACACAGTACAGAGTCAGCCCTTCTCAAAGTGTCAAACGACTTGTTTTTGGCTATCGATTCAGGAAAGTGTGCAATTTTAGTTTTAATTGATTTGACTGCTACATTTGATACTATAGTGCATGCTGTTGGAGCATCTAAGAGAGTGGGCAGGGATTCAAGGAAAAGCTCTTAATTGGTTTAACTCATATCTTTCTGGGAGAACTTTTTCTGTGGAATTAGGACATTTTTCATCTCCTTCTGCTCTAATGAAGCGTGGAGAGAAGGAAATGAATAGTGGAATAAAGTTGTTATATTTGTGTTTTTTTTACACACAAAAAGTATTCTCGTCGCTTTATAAACTTAACCCCTCTGATGGTCTTTATTTATGTCTACACTCGTGTTTTTTGGGGTCTCCAGAGACCCCAGACAATAACATTTAATTTTGTAACAAGATAATAGTTGGGTTTTTTTTTTTTCAAATGTAATTTTATTCTGTTTGTTAATGTTTTTACTCAACATTTGTGCAGTTTTTGGAGAATTTATGATATCTTTTAAATTTCTATAAATAAATAAATAAATATTTATTTAAATAAGCTTTTTACAAAAAAACAGCATTTGATGTAAAATTCACTTTATAAAAGACCCAGATTTCTAACTTTCATTCATGGGGATAACATGGATCATTTTAAATGGTTTAATGTAACATTTATGCCCATTTTTTGGAAAATGCAGTTAAAAAAAAAAAAAAAAATCACTTTAACCACTAGATGGCCATAGAGCTCCACTATATGCTATTTGCTATTTGACTACCTGAAAGATATCTTTTCACAAGTTGGATTCATATCTAAATATTATAAAATCACAATTATAACAAAAATAAAATATTTTTGTCAAAGTTTAGCATTTTTTTTGTACTGAACCCCTCTCAGATTTAATCAAAAATATCTTCATTTGTGTTCCGAAGATGAACGAAGGTCTTACGGGGTTGGAACAACATGAGGGTGAGTAATTACTGACAGAATTTTCATTTTTGGGTGAACTAACCCTTTAACGTCTCTGTTTTCAGCTTCTCCCCGACCCCGTCAGCACAACTCTCACCGATCGGTTACATCCAGCCGCACGCAGCCAATGGCGAACACACCTGAATTCTCTCCTGAGAAGTCGCCGTCCTCAAGACAAGTTTAAACGCATAACACCTTTTATTCCAACATTACAGACCTACGCGTAACTGCGTCTGCGTCTGTTACGCACTTGTTTTAAACACATATTTTTACTCTTTTACTTAAAAACATTATATATTATCTAGGCTATCAATAAATTTCACCTTAAAATGTTTAGGCCACCAAGAGTAGGCCTATGTGATTTTTGCGTACATGTGGTTTCAGTTGTTTCAATTTATTTATTTTTTCGTAAATTAAAACCTAAGTTATTGATGAATCATGATTTGTTCGAGAAAACGTTCGTAAGCAGATTTCACGCACGAATTCGTGCGTAAGCATGCATGCTTGGTGAATGACACCTGTCTCTGTCTAAAAGACAAAGAATAAATAAACCTTTATGAATACCCAACAAACCAATAACAACAAAAGTTGCAACACTATTTCCTTTGACAGCTGACTTTTTACTTTAACTGTCATAATTCTCATTTGCACATACCTTACTGTATTATTAGTTAAGTTTATAGTGAAAAACATAGGTCTAATATTCCTAATAAAAGCAGATCAGCAGTGAATAAGCCTCAAAACTGGTCACTTCAGATTATAGATTTCACATCTGATTTATTACAAACACAACATACTGTCAAGATTGTTATTCGGTTTTAGCATGTGAGTAAATATGTGCATGTAAAATATATTATTTACAAAAAAGGTACCAGAACAACAACAAAAAAGTGGAAATGTAAAATAAGACTAAATTTCCATCCACATTTATTCACTGAGCAGCAAAATTAAAGTTACAGTATAGGCTACTGAATTTCAAGTATTTCATAACAGTACCTAAAACAGGAGTTAAAGTACAGAACGGTGGAGAAAATAAGTTTTCTACTATAGATCGTTTAAACATCTATAGAAATTCCTTACAATGGTTGAGGTCAATCAATAAATGCATTATTTCTGCAATTAAAGTATTACAGTAATCCCATCCAGACACTCAGCATGATGCAGCATATAGGATATGTACAAAAACAAAAAGCATCCACACAATCATTAATTGCACTTTTGCTTAATGAATATCCACTGAAATATACACACATCAGTCAGAGAATCATTAAGCGTGTGCATTACCTCTTATATTATCTATACAGCACGAGACATTTCTCATAAAGTCGGTTCATGACCATTGATGAGTGTGAAGTGTTTTAGAGGCACATTACAGAATATATATATACATACATACATATACTGAGGCTATATATATATGTGTGTGTGTGTGTGTGTGTGTGTGTGTGTGTGTGTGTGTGTGTGTGTGTGTGTGTGTGTGTGTGTGTGTGTGTGTGTGTGTGTTTACACTTAGTAGACACTTTTATCGTGTTTTACAAATGAAGAGAGCAATAGAAGCAATCAAATCTATAATAATATATACTATACACCGGTATATTCTGTATATATGGGCATCACATTAACTTTTTTGCTCACCAGCCACTGTGGCTTGTGGTTTTCCAAAGTTACTAGCCACTCAGCATTTTCACTGGCCACAAGTTTGACATCGATACTATGGGGGAAAAACTGCCATACAGATATTTTTAATATCTCATAATTTGGCAGCAGGTATATTAGGCTGCTGTCACTTTAAGACCTGACACACAGATCCATTATAGTTACGCATGCCTTTTCTTTCTCAACTGTTTACGTTCACTTAAAACAACTGTTTACATGAATACTCCTAAAGACTGCAATTTTGACATTATTTAGTGCTTTTGACTGTTTAAGCGCAATACGCAGCGAAAAATAACTCAATTTAGTACTGAGAGGCGGCTTTATGTCCACACACTTTGGATGTGAGTACAAAATCTGCGGGAATGAGTAAAATGATGCGCAATCCCATGCCGAAATTCAAGCCCTGTAACAGCAACAATATTCATCCAGAGCAAATGAAACGAGAGAGTGAGGGGAGGAGGGTTTTTCCGTGTCACTCGCTCTTGGAGAAATGAGAGAGAGCAGATGGTACTGTGTATCTATTCTGTGGAAAATGAGGATTGGACGCGTTTCAAATTTTCAGTATCGATATGTATCGAAAAATTTATATTGATGCCTTTTTAAAGCAACACCAAGGAACTTTTCCTCTGCGGTCACCCTACAGGTTGGAAGCGGAATTGTTCATTACCGCTGTCGTAAATAATTTAGCCTACCGCATCCTACTGTCACACGCGCACGCACGCTCGCTGTTTATCCAGCACCGGCTTTGGAATCAACCATTGTAACTCTTGCCGTAAAGCAAGTCAAATTTGTAGTATTCTTGTGTCTCATTAGAACTATAGAAATGTGACCCGATCTGGCAATCTTACATAGCATGGATATACCAGATAAAGGACCGCAAAGCAGTGGCATAAGTGTCTTTCACCCTGTTATGACTTGATGAACCACTGAAACGATTTTGGAAACATTATTTGAAGGTAAAAAGTCCTACTTCGTGTTGCTTTAAAAGACTACAATTGGTACAATAATAATAATAAAAAAAACAGTATTATTGTGAAATATTATGACAATTTAAAATTACTGTTTTCTATTTTAATATATTTTAAAATGTAATTTATTCCTCAGATGAAAGCTGAATTTTCAACATCATTACTCCAGTCTTCAGTGTCACATGATCCTTCAGAAATCATTCTAATATGATTTTGATGCTCAAACATTAATTATTATTTTCAATGTTGTCGAAAACAGTTGTGTACAATTTTTTTTCAAAATTCTTTGATGAATAGAAAGTTCAAAAGAACAGCATTTATTTCAAATAGAATATTTTCTAACATTATAAATGTCTTTACTGTAACTTTTGATCAGTTTAACTCATCACTGATGAATAAAAGTATTGATTTTATTTTATTTCTTTCCCCCAAAAATAAAAATAAAATTCTTACTGACCCCAAACTTTTGAAGGGTAGTGTTTAATGTTACAAAAGCTTTCTATTTCAGATAAATGCTGTTCTTTTGACCTTTCTATTCATCATAGCATCATGAAAAAAAAAAAAAAAAAACTGTTTTCAACATTGATCATAATCATAAATGTTTCTTGAGCATCAAATCATCATATTAGAGTGATTTGTGAAGGATCATGTGACACTGAAGACTGGAGTAATGATGCTGAAAATTCAGCTTTGATCACAGGAATAAATTACACTTTACTGTATATTCACATAGAAAACCGCTGTTTTAAATTGGAATAATATTTCACAATATTACTGTTTTTGTTTGTATTTTTAGTCAAATAAACTTTTGAAAACTTTTAAAATCTAAAACTTTTGACCGGTTGTGTGTGTGTATATATATATATATAAATTGTCCATGTAATGTAACCAACAAGCTGAGACCAATAAGCCGTGGTTAGGTGTGTTGTCAGGCACGATGTGGAGCATCCATAAACAAATTTATTTTGCTATTTGTATGTACAACGGCTTTGAACGTGGCTCAACCAACCAATCAGAATCAAGGACCGGAACTATCCATTGTTGGCAAACTGTAGTTGATAATCTTCAGAGTCTGTGGTTCTGGTGCTCCTGATGGTCAGAGCTCCAGTCATCTCGTCCAGCTCCTGTCTCTGAATCTCCCATCAGCACCATCATGTCTTCTTACAAGTCTTAAAAGTCTTATTGGCTGCTCTACTGATTCTTGCTATGACTTTTATTCCTCCACTTTAACATTAGATGCAGTGTTGAGAGGGACAGATTCTCTCTTGCGTTCTCCCTTGTCTTTGTTTTTTTCTGTTTCACCTACAAAGGAGGCCAGTTCAATTAAATTAAACATTTTCACAATTTAAAATGAGGAAAAAGTCCATATTTTACTCTATACACATAAACCTACTTCTTTTTGTTTCCTTAAGCACAGGAAGCTCAGTATTATCTGAAGGAAACACTCACCAGTATCCTGCGCCTTCTCTGGTTGACAGCAGATATACCGCCTCACTGTCCTTAACAAATCTGTGAATGAAGGTAAAACACTGAACAATAACAACAGAATAAAAATAGGGGGTGCAGCAAGGCTGAGGATTAGTGTACGGTATGCAGACTTATGCAAAAGAAAGCAAGCTCTTCAGGGTGCTCTAGCTTATCTAGAAATTATCTAGCTTATTATGCAGCTACTTGCCATATTAGAGCTGCACGATTAATAAGTAAAATATTATGATCTCGATTCAAACACCCACACAATATTATTCCTAAACGACAACGATTTTGCTATACACGTCAATTAAAACTTTGACGTGCGATCACAGCGGACATTCAAATCTGCATTCGCTGAGCCAGAGAGAGTAGCTGTCATATAAAGTTATGAAACATATCATTATTTCTGTCACAATAATTCAAATTATCAGAGAAGCACTGGGATAAAAGTTTGTAGTTCGGATATAAACAACACTGATGTAAACGGGAACCTTTTTGAAAGTGCACAACGGAAGCCAATAGTAAACTGATGCCCTGTTCTAGTACTCCAGCGCTTCTGACTTAAAGCACAAATGGATTTGTAATGTTTGCTTTGCCGCATCCAGTATAGACAGTCTCAAGATGTGAAAATACGAGGAGACATATCTCACCCTCGGATTCACCAGTACATAGTGGGTAATGAAGAGAGACCATAGTGTGTTGCGTGATTCCTCATTGGAAAACATAACTATTTTAAGAGGTGGCTAATTCATATGAATTCGTACTTGAATTAAACGAAAACAAATGATTTTTAGAATGAAGTCATTAAGAAGGACCACACCTAACCCCGTCCTTAAACTTACCCATCACTGGGGTTTAAACAGATCTTGCGAAAATGTACAAATGAGATATGAATTAGCCACCGATTCACCAAAACGTAAAATAATTACAAATTGCTGTGAGATTGTGTTGCCATGACACACGAGAATGAATCAAGCATGATTGAGCTTGTTTACTATACCTGATGTGTGCGATGAATGTTTATATGTGAATAAAAGCCTAAATTAAATCTGCTCATCATTTAAAGTGATTGAGTCTCTTCAAAAAAGATTGGACTAAACCACTCAATTCATATGGATTAGTTTTACATTCTCTTTAAGCACTTTTTGAAGCGTTAAGTGGTAGTTACATGGATATTCTTTCATAATAAAGCATTATTACAATAATCACAACTGATAAAAACAGTTCAAAAGATTTGCATTTCTGTTACTCACCTTTCCTGTATAGAATGCCCGCAGCCAAACACCCAACCGTCAAAATCACAATAAGTACTAGAGCGATTGACATCCAAACTACACACAAGTAGGATTTTGTAGCATCTAAAAGAAATGAACTGAAATTAGGCAACTTCTTCTCATACTGGCACAAATGCAATGAGGATCTCATTTACCTGCATCTTATTCAAATAAAATATACTAAATAGAATAGTAAAACGAATACAATCTCACCACTGACAGTAATTCTGAATCTCCTGCATTTGGTCCCAGTGTTATCGCTGATCTGTAGTATATAAATCCCAGAGTGTTCAGGTCTGATGCTTGTGATGGTCAGAGATCCGCTCAGTTTGTCCACCTTCACTATATTATTAAATATATCACTGTCACCAGGATCTAATGAGATCTCCAGAGTTTCTCCGTAAATTTTAGCGATGGCAGTCGCATCGCTTTGACACGGGTTGTGATGAACTGGATTGCCTTTTGTGGCCTTTGCAAACCTCCACAGCATCAGATCATCTTTCTGTAGTTTAATATCAGTGTTCAGAGTGACAGACTTTCCCTCCATCGCCGACACTGCCTTTATTTGATCTGCGTCTGGATCAAACACACCTGGAAAAGTTTCACAGTTGATTATTTGCACTGCAATACATCATAATAATGTACATAGGGGAGAACGGGGCATGTTGTCACATTTTTTTTAGCTCTCGTAGAATGTATTGAACCCATTTCCACTCTTATTAATCGGGGGAAAAATATACAGTTCATTTAAATCAATCTGACCCTATAGCAGGGTTTAAAAACATAGACATATCTGTATTTAAAATGCATTATAGGATACTAGGTCTTGTAATTAATAAATGTATAAAGGTATATTATGCAAAACACATGTGACAACTTTACCCTGGTCACATTTGCATAATCATTTCAAACCACATTTGTGTAATCTGACTACTTAACTATTACAATGTGGTCCAAAAACTCCCAAACTGTGGGATTCCTAATATGGGACAGAGCTGGTAGGTCACATGATGAGAGAAGAGAGAGAGAGAGAGAGAGAGAGAGAGAGAGAGAGAGAGAGAGAGAGAGAGAGAGAGAGAGAGAGAGAGAGAGAGAGAGAGAGAGAGAGAGAGAGAGAGAGAGTAAAGGCCAGACAGGGGGAAGGAAATACACGACCCTAGCGAGAGACATTTCACAACTGGACAACAGTAGGAGTCAGGCTGATCCTGACGGGACCTTCCAGCATACGGATTAAATCTTCACTATTATAAAGTTACAATGGAACGACCAAGCGGGTGAGATCAACCTGGTTATATTATCACTGTTTTCTTTCATTATTTATGCTGTTGTTCTTTTTGTAATCACTGAGAGTTTTTAGTCATGTTTGTTAGTTGACTTTAACTGTAAGTGAACTTCATAATCATCTTACATCTTTATATCTTTAATGCAACGACCCACTTAAATGCTTACTAATTTTAAAACTACAATAAACTGCATATTAACAGAAAAATAATCATGTATTCAAACTGCTGGAAAAATATAATCCTTATTGCGCTACTCACCAGTTACAGTCACATTGAATTTTTTCGAGGATTTACTCGTGCTGAACATGTCCACTTGATAAAGTCCCGAATGGTTGGTTCTGATGTTCCTGATGGTCAGAGATCCAGATTCAAAGTCCAGCTCCAGTCTGTCCCTGAATCTCCCATCAGGACCGTCTTCTGTTGACAATTTTTGGTCTTTGATGTTAGCTATGACAGCGTTTTCAAACATCCACAGTATCTTATTGGATTTTTGCATTTGATTAAGACAAGTGTTTAGAGTGACAGAATCTCCCTCCTTCACTGATACTGACTTCACTCCATCCGTCTCAAAACCAAACACACCTAAAGAATAGATATACACAGTTAATCACATATTAAACTCACTGTAAGCACGCAAGCTCACTGAATATTATATAATAAACTAAAAGGACGAAAATATGTAAAACTAACTGAACAAAATACAGAATCAAAATTTGACCAAAAAAGCCTTTGTTAATAAAGGTAACGAAGATACACAAAATGCGTATTCAAAGATTTGGTTACACTTTATTTTAAGGTGTATTTGTTACACTGTAAAATACATTTAAGTACTGAATAATATTCTGTATCCTAACTACATTTAGGCTACTTACTAGAGTTAGGTTTAGTTGCATTTAATTATGGATAATTTATTATTAGCTAATGTAACTACAAGTAACAATGACACTGTAAAATAGCGTTATCTAAGTAGGTAAATAAAAGCGTGTATGCATTCACCACAAAATGCAAACTCAAATACACGGACAATCCAAGAAAACTACAACAATGGCGTCACGACGTTTACACGTACAGAAACGCTTACGCACGATGACCACATGCAAATCGCACAAGGTGCATCGGAAACTATGGATTATGTCGATTCATTTATGAAATCCCGCCACTAAAACAAAGGCATTATTACATGTTATTCAAACACCTTGAAACATAAAATCGTGCGTTCGTTCCATTTCCGGTTTCTAAAGCGTGAAAACGAAAGTGCTGAAAAAATAAACAGAGTTCAACGACTTACCTTCAGCAAAAATTAAGAGAATGGGGAAAATTAGGCTATCCATATTTTTGGACAAGACAGTAAAATTTGACTTCTATAAGGCGATTTTTATGTAAATATGTTGAATGCAGTCTCCGAGCCGCTCCCGCACTGATGAACAGAGAGGATTACAGACTGAAAAACCCTCTGAAGAACGAAATAGAGAACGATTAAGGGATCATTTTCATAATGCAGAAAGAGAAATCAGTTCGTTTGTGTTTGAGGGAAAGGCGCTCAAAAACGTCTGGAAACAGCAGCATGTTATTGGGATATCGATTGGTTGGACAGCGCCGCCTAGAGAACGGAAATAAAGAAATCTTGTTAAGGTGGTTTAAGATTTATCTTACCAGTCTTTCAAAGGTGCACAATACCGGGAACTGAACCATTGAATATCTAGGTACCACTTCCTCTTGTACCGCAGATGTTTCCAGTGTTTGTTCTAAAAATGACAGTTTTGGTTCAAATTTACATTCTGAGAATGTTTCCACTTTTAGAACTAGAACAGAAGAATCTTGGCCTAGACAGAACCAAGCAAAAGACGGAACTAGATACATTTGAACTGATTCAAAAACTACATTCTCAAATATCTGAAACCATTCCTTTTACCTGCCCTCTAAAAGATTAACATCATACATTAATAAACATTAACCGACACAATATTACAACAAAACTGCTCCATACATTTATGTAGCCTATCATTTATGTAAATAGATGCTGTAAAATCTGAGCTTCAAGATAAAAAGTCATGTTTTTTGTGATTGAATAGCTATAGTGCTGCTGTATATATTTTCCCTTTTTATTATTCGAAACATTTCCCAATATACAACAAAAAGGCATCAAGACATCGTAATTTTCAATTACAGCCAAGCAGAGATTTGTATAACAAAAAAATTTGGCTACAAATCAAATCAATTCAAGCCATTCAGTGGCTTTACAATAAGTGCAATAACTTTGACATTCATATTACTTATGAATTCTCAATGATTTCAATAAAACTTCAAATTTCACATTAAAAGAAAAAATTATTATGTTGGCCTACATAACTGGAAACATTCAACATCCATGTCAGCGTTCACTAAAGGCAAGTAAACAGCAGTTAATCATAAACTATCCTAATGTAAACAGAGTAGAGTGACCGTAAAATATACTTCTAGAGCAAAAATGAGGCACAAAGTTTCCATAACTCTATGAAAAATAAAAAAGACAAAGAAAATAAGTATGTGCATGCATATTATTACCAAAAAACAGTCTCCTCCTGCACATGAAAAAAAGTATCCATCACATAATTCCCTCTTTAACCCTGTAAAGCATGAATTAAATCACTAAGGAAAACAATCTTAATAAAAATGAAACCTGCGGTTGATGCCATTTGACCTAAAAAACCATCCACCTAAAACCTTCAAAGCAGCAGTGAACAGTCCCACCAGCCAACATGATTATATATGTACTGAAAACAGGTAATGATATGCATTTGTACCCTAAAATAACAGGATCATTGATCAACATGTAGTGCAAACCGTTCCAGCAAGTGTACAACGCATATAAGCATGTTCCTCGGTTTATGCCAAAGAAGTCGTTGACAGAAGTTCGTACAGCTCTTGTTTACTGTTCCAGAGGCTCTGAACTACTGCTGTCCTTTCAATGGATCCTGTACCCCATTCCCTTTACCTTCATCTGAAAGAAGACACAGAAACAAGAAAGTATGCATCACTCCTTACAACTAAAAAATGCAAGTATTTACACAATCAATGAATCCATTTAGTGAAATACTGTTAATATTGTTTCAACAATCACAAATGTCTATGTATATATAGTACAAACGCTTACTCTTGTACAATAAAGTTTAGATTATCCTCATTGTAGAATCAGATTGTAGAACCTTGTCGTTTTTGACTGCGACACCAAATCCCGACCCCCAACAGGATTAAAGCAATGACACCCACACATATGGCCACTATAACACCTGTGGACAGACCCGGTTCTGCAATGGACAAAGGGAGACGGTCGGTTCAATAATAAATCATGCGACAAGCATCTCGCGCAAACAATTGCTAGCACAAACAATTATTACATTGAGACACTTGATCTACTCACCACTGACAGTAACGCGGAACTTCCTGTATTTAACCGCTTTGTTTTGACCGGTCACCTTTAGTTTATAGAGTCCAGCGTCTGTGGATTTGGTGTTTGTGATGGTCAGAGATCCGGTTTGATCCAGCTGCAGTCTGCCTCTGAATCTCTCATCAGCTTCATCATATGAGGGGTTTTTACTGGTCTTTTTGTTGATTTGAGCTATGGAAGTCTCTCCATCTTCAAACATCCACACGATCATATCGTAAATCTCTATATCAGCAATATCATGCTTTAAAATGGCAGAATCGCCCTCCGTTACTGACACTTTCTTAGGGATCGCATCTGAAATACATATAGACAAAATGCACAGAAATAACAGATGTTAATGATTGCGTTCAGACAATAATTCTATAATTTTTCTTTTTAAATACATGAAAGTTCAATATATTGATATTATAAGTCTTCCAAAAAATTGTACATACATATTTCCAGTTCGCCACTGGGTCGCTATATACTAAATATATGCATAAACATAGACAATGATTTCCATATTTAAATTCAAACTATTCATATTCTTTATCTGATTCGTTACATTTGTGCAACGTTCTGTATTATTTACACAATATGAAGGAACATTTTCCAGAAATGTTTTAAGTATTAAAAAGAACACTCTGTTGCTCTTCTCAGGATTTAATTATCAATTTATGATAATTTTTCTCACCCTCAAGTTGTTCTAAAACTGTATGAATGTCTCTCTTCTGTTAAACACAAAATAAGGCATTTAAAAGAATGTCGGTAACCAAACAATTGATGGACCCCATTGACTTCCATAGTATATATTTTTTATTTATTTTTTTCATACTACAGATGTCAATGGTTCAGCAGAGGAAAGAAACTCATAAAGGTTTGGAACAACATGAGGGTGAGTAAATTATTCCAGAATTTGCATTTTTGGGTGAACAATCCCTTTAATCACAATCAACCATTGATTTCTTACCAAGGACAGTGACACTGAATCTCTTGTGTATTGTATGGGTGATATTGACGATCTTCACTTCATAAAGCCCGGAGTGTTTGGTTCTGGTGTTTCTGATGGTTAGATCTCCAGTCTGATCATCTAGATCTAGTTTGTCTTTGAATAGTGCATCATCAGTGTCATATAATAAGGCATTATTGGCCTTGATCGTAGCTATGACGTGAGCTCCAAACTTCCACTCCATCTCATCATCTTTTTGTATTTTGGTAACACAAGTTTCTAGTTTGACTGGATCTCCCTCCGCCAATTCTATTGTCTTCAATGGATCTGGCTCAGCACCAAACACACCTGGAGAACAATCAGAGACATATAAAACACCTATAACAGATTTGGCTGAGATCATTTAAAAAAATATATTATTTCAACAGTCTACATGTAGTTTCTACTATTCAGGACTAAAAATGGGCTTTATATACAGCCCACTGACAGGCTTTCTAAAAAGAAATATAAATAGACAAACTTGTGCACAAATACACAATATGGTGGTTAAACAAAGCATTTTAATTTAATGCAGACTACATACAGTGTACTATTTGTTAAATTCCTAGGTTTGTTTGAAAATACATATTTATATTTTAAACAGCCTATATGTTGCACAAATATACATTCTTAATGAAAACATGTGTATTATACATTACATATAATGTATGTTATAATGGGAACAAACTATGGTCAGACTATTTTAAACTGAGCATCTACAGACCATTTGAGGAAATCTTAGTAGAATATGTTAGGCTGGATGCGAATAAAACAAAAACTGTCACTCGATATAAACAGTTTTAAATGAAATCTCGCGAGATAGGGGACGAGCTGAATGCGGAAACTGGTGTGCGATTGTGTGGCTACGATATTAAAATTGAAACTGGATCATACAGTAGCGCTTTGTAATGTATATAGACGATGATATTTTTCTTCTGATAAATCAACTAATAAGGGATTTGCGTTATTTGTTGTTTTTGTTTATTCATTCAGACGGCTTAGCACAGCTGTAACGGATTATTTTTGAAAACTAAAATGTTGATAGAAACCTATACGCGTTTAGAATATTAACCGACGCGGTGGATAATGCATTATAGGACCTACGTTGTGACGGCTAGTCACCAAAATACGGGTAAGGAACATATTTTTATATACACCGAATCCGTTTTGTATCTGTGTTCAACAACACGGAGGAAATTAATTGTATAATGCCATTCGTTTAAACAGAGATCTGTCATAGCACAAAAATGGTGGATGATACGAATTCACTGATAAAAGTTTTGGTACATTATCAACGGCCGGGTGAATTAGTGACATATGCCGTATTAACTTGACCAAAATAACAATTTACACTGATATGTTAAACAATTTGACAGGCAGGGACATTGTTTTTCTCCTTACGTTGATATTCTTACTCCCAGAGCGGACTTGACGCCCTTTGGGCGGTTAATGTTTTTCCCACACAAGTCAGTTTCTTCCACGAGGGGGCGCTTTACGGTTCAGAACAACGATTTCTCCATTGAGTAGCATACAAATCTCTGGAGGGTTTTGGCTTTGTTAAATACATTTGTACAATGAAAGTATAATCATTTAAATGCATTAGTAACACGAATAGGTACTTCAAAATAAAACAAAATTCCCGCCCCTGCTATTTCCATACAATTATTCATTTTAAATCCGATGCCTGTAAACCACAAATTGCTGTGATTAGTTCATTCCAATCACCGCTGAGAAAAGTAACATGTACCACGTGACAACGCCATCAACGAACAGCGGTCTACTCAAGACAATGATTTACACGATTTATCACACTGAGAAACACTTCAATAGCCACTGAAAGGCCAATATAATTCTGGAATAAACGTAGAGCTAACAGAGAAACAAGTCTGTAAATAAAAGTGGCAGAGTGAAAACACCAAAGAACAAACAATAAGAAAACATTCATGAACTGTTCGCAGGACATTTCAAGGTTGTCCAGTGTGTAAATCATTTCTAAGCATTTACAAGCTTGCACACGTTTTCATTTGCTCTCATATACAATTGAGAAGAATTTCAAGTGCCCTGCTGTGGCATGCTGTAGTCTTAAACTATTTTACACAACATGTTTCTTATTCTTGTATTACATTTAATGAATTTAAATTCAAAGTTAAATTATTTTATGTAGCCCCAAGACTCATATGAGGCCATGGAACTGCGGGGCACAACAATCATATTATTATAAGTAATAATTAAAGTAGAAAAAATGCTGTTTAAATGACTTTAAATGGAGTTTAGCATGTCACACTTGCCCTTTTGAAACAGTTACTAACAGTTGGACTACCATGTGCTGCATCCAGACAAAGCATGTATGCTTGTAATTTATGCCATGTCAGTTTTTTTTTTTTTTTTGGATGAAAAAATAGGTTAATCCAGATAAATAAGTAAAACTTTAAACTCTTTAAGAGTGTAATAATACTAAATAGTGGTGAAAAACAGTTTTGGGTGACCTATCCCTTTAAGTGCTTAGCCGTTTCCACACAAAAGCAACATGTTGAGGCCTCTCCTCAAATGACTTCCATTCAAAACAGAAGGGCCTCTTTTCTCCCAGTTATCAGTTACTACTTTTTATGTAAACGCCAAAGGCGTTTACTGGGGGATGGGCTCTTTCTTGCGAAACTCTTTCATAACTGCTAAGCCTCAACATATCATGCTTCCTGTTAGGATTGGGAACAACTTGTTTTATACTTCCACAAAAGAACGGCCAATTGGAAATTAAACATAATTTTATATAATGCATTCACTAAACAGATGTTGTTGAAAACAGACCACAATTAAAAAAACAATTGACATAATAACTAATGTCAAAAATCGATTAAATGAGCATACTGATGGTCAAAATCTGCCTTCTTTGATGTCCAGCTAGATCAATTTTATATAGTCTTTTGCAGTGCAGAGTAAAGGCCCGTTCACATCAAGAATGATTACTATAACGATGACTGTATTAGCTTCCACACCAGCGGATGATATCGTTCTGTTTATTATAAGTGCATGCTGTTGTTTTGTCGTCTGTCGCTTTAAATGTTCAAGCTCTTTTAAGCCGGATCGATTTGATTGGCTGTCAATGTCTTTATTGTTCAGTTGTATTCAAAAATAGCTTGTATCAGCTAAAAAAAAAAAAAGTTCTGAAAGTGATTCAGACCATATATTTTCTTTGTGACATTCTTGTTACAGTAAACTATATTTCTATCGTTATAAGTTATCATCATTGGCGTGAACAGGCCTTAAAGGGATAGTTCCCCCCAAAATTACAATTCTGACATCATTTACTCACCCTCATGTTGTTCCAAATAGGGCTGTCACGATATGATATCGCGTTTATCGCGTCCAAAATAAAAGTTTGTATTTACATAATAAATGTGTGTGTGTGTACTGTGTAGAATTATTTTATATATATAAATACACACACATGCTTAAGAAATATTTGCATGTATATAAAGTTTATAGATTTATCTATAATTTATATTATATAAATATAAATATTGTTTTTAAATATACATGCACGTATGAGTATTTAAATATAAAAAATAATTCTACACAGTACACACACATTTATTATGAAAATACAAACTTTTATTTTGGATGCGATAATCACGATATCATATCGTGACAGCCCTAGTTCCAAACCAGTATGATTTTCTTTCATCTGTTGAACTAAAAGGAAGATATTTTGAAGAATGTTGGTAACCAGACAGTTGACGGGAGCCATTGACTTCCACTGTATTTTTTGTTTCCCTACTATAGAAGTCAATGCTACCATCAACTGTCGGGCTGACAATATTAATTAAAATATAAAAAAAATTTGGTCAACAGGTGAAAGAAACTCATAAAGGTTTGAAACAACATGAGGGTGAGTAAATTATGACCGAATTTTCATTTTTGGGTCATATGTCTCAACTTCTTATATCTGAAATTAAAGTAATATTTCTGGTTAAATAAATATTTAACAAATAGTTCATCCAAAAATGAAGATTCTTTCATTTATTCACCCTTACGTCATTCTGAACGTTTCTTTTTGTAAAATGTCTCTGTCTCTGAAAAATTTGCTCAAAGATTTCAAAATAATATTTTACCATTAGGCTATGTTGTAGTTAAAAAAAAAAAAAAGAAAAAAAAAAGGGGGGGGGGGGGGGTTGGGTCTAAGCCCATTGCAACCCTATCCGATTGTTAAGTCTGACGTCACGCGTGACGTTTTGGGTCCCAAGCGGTCCAGAAATAACAACGGTGGAACCTGTAAATTTATTTACGATCACGTCCTTCTTAGTGAGGCACCCTTGGCGGTCAAAAAGGGTTTAAATTCCTTTAACACCAACAGAGTGGTTAGTGTAGCTCATCACTCAGGTGGCATAATTAAGGGTAGAGTCCTCAATGAAAAAGAAGATTTACGAGGTTGAAGTGAGTTAGCTCGGGACACGAGACACAGCACTGCGGCATTGTAAAAACACTCAATAATAACCAAAACACCAGCGAAAGCGGTAGGTAGGTAGAGAGGACCTGGACTTTGGACCCGGAAAGAGTATTGGTTACGTCACGACTTAACAACCGAATATCTGTATCCACTACTGAGAAAAAAACACAACAGAACATCACAAACTTAAAATCCACCACTTATTAAAATGAAAACTTACTAAGTGAACTGCTTTTTGTCAATTCCTTTGCATTAGAAACAATTCCTGGAGGAAGCTATACTTCCCTTTTCAGCCAAAACAAGTCTTTTATAAAGTGGTTGGGACAAAATTATCAGCCATAGCAAATAATATAAATATGTCCCAACCATAAAATAGGCTACACATCAAGGGTTAAACTTGCAAGGAATGTTGCATTCAGAAACGCTACTAAAATTCATAACGCAACGTAACGTAGAGTCACTGTAACGAAATTCTGTTCAATTATTAACGCTAACTAATGCTATGGCGGAGCAAGAGAAAATAGTATAACAAAAAATAGTATAATCAAGTTATATTCTATATGACTTACAGTCGATATGTTTATATAGTAACTCACCTGAATAACAACACATCCGGTTTGACGTCAGAAATGTACCTCTATCGCCCCCTCGAGTACTGAAGTCTGTCAGAACAACGCAACTATTCTCGCGAAAATTATATCACACCAGTTGTCATGATGATGTAAATGCCTGCTAGATCTTCATTGCAAGCACATTAATGTAAAGGCATTTCATGTTGGTGTTAACAAAAACGCGTTCTGTTATAATCAGCTGCATGGCATATCCTAATGATAAACCAAATTACATAAATACATTTTTTTTTTTTGTAACAGAGAACGTCTAATAAATAATTATAATTATTACTAATAATTCCACTATTTGTCTTGTATCATGAATTAGAATTAACGCAATAACGCATGGCTTATAGATATAGGCCTAATATTATTTTCATATAATGCGGTTGATTCGGTCTTAAAGCTGGCTTGACAACAGTAGCCTACGACATTTCTAAACACGCATGAAAAAGTGGATCGTGCAGCTGAACACCACAACAACGTCATGAACTGGCGTAACATGGGCCTACATGAAATACCCTGACGCATTTCACCATCATATGTAGCCTAGTCTGCGTTTAAAAGCTGTAGACAAATTATGTTGACCAGATTACGAAACCTTTGAGAAAAATAAGGACATTTAGGCTGAAGAACAACAGACATAACGCAAAAAAAAAGACATAGGCCTAGTCTTCTACAACAGCCTCGATTATCTAAAAAAAAATTATCAACAAACCTCCCCACATCTTCTAATCTTAAACCTAAATATTCAAATATGTACAATACAAATTGCATCAGATACACAGGAATTGTAAGGCCTATTGGCATCTCCGGAAGTCTAATTTATATATAGCTATGTATATAAAAAAAATTATCCTACGCAAAAAGCTTGAATAGAGAGTCGAGAAACATACATTTAATTTAGCCTACCTGAATAGCACAACCGCATAAAACCTAATTCTCAAAGACCCGACGTGATTTGGACATCGATTCCAAAAGGCTGATAATAATAACCGCAAGGCCTGAACTTGAAAACCAATATGGTGTCTGAGGCTTCATGATGGTAAATAGCGTAAAATAAAGAACACACACCATTTTCCACTCTCTGTCATGCATCCTAATAAACGCGAACACTATTAGCACGTTAAGAACCACAGCAAGGAATAAGAAAATACGGGTATTTAAGCAAATACGCATTATTTATTTCCGGTTCTATTAATTAAAATCGAAAGTGTTATAGCTACAAAAAATAAAATTACTACTTACCCTCCACAGATAATAAGACAAGAAACATAAAATACGCTTTTCCCATTTTGATTGAAGAGTCGAGCAATTTCTGGAGCTTAAAAACGGTGAAGATCGTAGCTATAAATATCCAAATAAATCCGTCGTGCTGTCGTTTCTCAACCGCACCCAACCAGATTGATAACGACAATTACAAAAAAAAAAACGGCTAAAGAATGACCGAGACTATTTAAATTGACTGCGATTTACAGGCGATATTCCTTAAGATATGTACGATGTGTGAAATGGTTTACGTTCCATAAAGGCTACAAATACAAGAGAGCGCACAACTCGAAATGGCTGAATCTTCCGTCTGGCAGGTAACGTGACGCGGGACGACACAGACTCATAACGCCACCTACCGCACAAAAATCAAACATTCGCAAAGACCTGCCCCCCCAAAAAATACATGTACACCTGTGCTGTCTGGACGTCAGTTGACATCAGTCTCAGTTTTAGAGAAATATTGTAAGGAAATCTTTAGTGTAATTGTAAGGATTCAAAAGAAATACATATGCAATTAAGAATAAAATTGAGTTTAGATAGCTATTCCAGATTGGCCTATACTTGTCAAAATACGTTTTTTAGCACTTGACTTGGACAGTCTATTTTAGCATTACTTAGCACTGTATTTGACCCTATATATCATGACTTTCTTTTAAGCATAAAGAATCATATTGGCATTTGTGGACAGGTGCTAGCCTTAAGATATTATCTGTCCGACAACTACCATGTTATTTTTTTTGTAAATTAACAGATGTCCTACGTAACATGGATAAAGTGTGGTGTGCCTCAAGGCTCAGTCTTAGGTCCATTGCTATTCTCCATTTACATGTTCCCTTCATTTGATATTATTCGGATATTATTACATAGGTGAAATTCAGCTTTATATTTCCTCATTCAAAGCTAGTGTATTGCACTAAGTACATTATAGACTAGATATTGATTTATTTACATCTGATTAAATAGTGTTAACTAAGTAGTGTTTGGTCTGATAGGACCTAATGTCCCTATAATGGCTTTCATATATGGCAATATATTTATGGCAGATATTTTGCCATGCTATGGATTCTCTCTCTGATACTGAGTTTAAAAGTTAGTTTATGTATTCATAACTAAAAATATGATTGTAATTCACTATTGTCTGATTTTCCCACAGTCTTAATACAAATTCTAAATTCTGCAACCAAAGGTTTGATCATGTCAGTAAATCCATCTCATACTGTGGCTATCAAATTAATTTTATATTACAAGTAATAATTTAAACTATTAAAAAAACTGTTATTTCAACAAATTATATATAGGGAAATATTGACTACTTTTTCTATCTTTTCTGCAGTCATGATCATCATGGTTCCAGCAGCATCTGACATCTGAAGAGTGGAGATTGGAAATGAGTTTTGAAATATCTGTCAGCTTGACCTATAACAAACACTGAAACAACAGATATGCTTGTACTTCTCTAATACAAAGAGAACATGTAAGGTTATCACTCATTTAGAATGTGTCATGCATTTTCATAAAATATTTACACCTGTAAAAAAATTATCAATAATTACATTGATGTTAATTGAGATTGTACACAGATGTTTTGTTTTTGTTTAGAAAGAAAATGCAGAGTCCAAAGACTTTAAAATATGTTACTGAGGAATCTCAGAACATTTGTAAATCCATAACAAATGTTAATACATTTTGTCTGTGTTAATATTATCTGTGGCCATGTATAGACGGCTTCTTTTGATTCTTCCACCATCTCTAAATTAACTCTCTAAACTTTATTTTGAGTTTGCTGTTTATCAGTGATGTTGTATGTGTTTTCTGTTGTGGTGCTAATGGAAAATAAAAAATATATTTTTGAAATCCTGCATTTTTATTGATTCTATAGTATTCTGATGTATTTTAATAGATTACATAAATGGAGTATTTCCTACAATATGTGCATAAAAAAGTGTGATCCAAATGAAATGGTTGAATGATTGAATCTGAACTTTTACAAAATAATTGTATAAGTGAATAATTAAAATAATTTTTCTATAGTTATTTTGGGGTGCAAAAAGGTGCAAGTAGAAGAATTGTAATAACACTGGCCTATATCTAAAAAGAAAGAAAAAAACATGTGATTTAAACACAAAACTAATCCAGCATAACTAAAAGCATGGGATTGCAATCTATGCTGATCAAGATAGCCGGATAACAGGTTAATATATTCATAAAACATTCTCATGGCATTTTTAGATTTTAATGAATTTGCTGGATGTTACAATAATAAAACTGAAAATACAGAAAAAACATGAGCAAGGGCTATTCAAATAAGACTTTTTTTTTTCATATAATGTAATAAAGAACTTCACATGACACTTAAAATTGTAAATAAAAAACTTTATGAAACAATAACAAATATTTTTTCTTGGTATAAAAATATAGAATTTGGAAACACTTTATTTTAATGTGACCTTGTTACACTTGTTACATGTATTTAGTAAAGTAATAACTATAAATTAGGCATTGTACATGCAACTAACCCTAAACCAAACCCTAATCCAACCCTAACCCTATAGTAAGTACATGTAGTTTTATACTATTACTCAATTTTTTTATGTATAATTACACTGTAACAGGGACACATTAAAATACAGTGTAACCTAAAACTTACATTAAAAGTGAAGGTAAAAGAAAATGTTTGAAATAAAAGATAGGCCTACAGCTGTTCTTTAAAAGCAAAACAGTAGGTACCAAAAACAACCACCAGATAGCAGTATCAGTTATGAAACACACTGTCCGTTGATAAGAGCATTGGTTTTCAAGGTTTATTTTCTTTATGATTGACAACATGCATAGAGTTTGAGATACCTGGTATATCCCTTTTATATATTCCTGAGAGACATCAAATACAGCTTAACATTATCGCCCCCTAGTGACCTGATGTGACATCATCATATTCACCATCATGTGATTGGGGTGGTGTCTGCTCTCTCCTCTTCTGGTAAGATCTTCTAGTTCTGATATCATAAACCAGCACAGCAACAATAGCCACGCCCACCAGAACAGAGCCAGCCAATCGGATGATAGTTTCAGTAAAACCACAACAGTGGATGCGGCCTGAGGAAAGACACACACACAAAAAAAAAAAACCACTGAAAAAAACTTCAAGATCAACATGCTTGATACAGTTCTAATATCACAGCTTATGTACCTGCACATGTGTGACAGAGTGTGTTGATGTCCAGATGTGTGGTCTGGTTGCTGATGGTATTGTTGATCACACATCTGTAAGTGTTGTTATCCTGATATTCCACCTCCAGAGGTAGAGAGAGACTGATGCTGAGATCAGACACACTGATGCTGGACAATACACTGATTCCTTTGTACCAGGAGAGAGTCACATCTCTCACATTCAACACTGAACACAGCAATGAACAATTTGATGACGATGATGAAGAAGAACATTGTGGAGAGTCTCTGCTTATGACAGGAATCGGCAGAGGAGCTGGAAAACATGAGAGAATGGAGAGAAACCTCACAAAGAACTGAGTTTACAATGCATAGCTTTGTTAAATGAACCATTTAGATGTTCAAAGACTCTCTTTTTCACATGAAGTCTAACATTTTAATGCACAGACTCAAACTGATCACAACAACGTGCCATTTGCAAGGAACATTGGTTAGTATATCACCTAGTCCATTGGATTCACACATTTTTAGTAGCATTTAAACAGAGTTGCATACTAAATATGAGCTAATATCACCACAGTTGTACCTGAACATGGCTGACAGAGTCCAATGATGTCCAGATGTGTGGTCTGGTTGCTGATGGGATTGTAGATCACACAGCTGTAAGTGTTGTTATCCTGATATTCCACCTCCAGAGGTAGAGAGAGACTGATGCTGAGATCACACACACTGGTGCTGGACAATACACTGGTTCCTTTGTACCAGGAGAGAGTCGCATCACACACATTCAACACTGATGAGCACACCAATGAACATGATGATGATGATCCTGATGATGGTGAAGAAGAAGAACATTGTGAAGAGTCTCTGGTGATGACAGGAATGGGCAGACGGGCTGAAAAAAAAGAAGTTAGAATAAGTAAAATAACATTAAATAAGTGTTTTAATGTTTCTGATCAAATTAAATTCATTTTAAAAGGAATTGTGCAGAATTATGATCTAACAAATAAAACATAAAAAGAAGAACGATTAACACTGTATGTCTCTCCTCACCATAGACAGAAACTGTGAATGTCTTGTATGAGACCGTTTTACTGATGATCTGTAGTTGATAACGTCCAGCATGATCAGTTCTGATGTTCCTGATGGTCAGAGATCCAGTTTCCAAGTCCAGCTCCAGTCTGCCTCTGAATCTCCCATGATCAACATCTTCATGTGTGTCAAAGACTCCATCCTTCTTATTGATTTGAGCAATCATAGTCTCTTGAGGTCCAAACATCCAAACCAGTTCCTCACCTCTTTGCACCGTAATGTTCAGAGTAACAGAATCTCCCTCCGTCACCTTTGTTATTTCACCCTTCCCAACACCAAACACACCTGGAAAACAGTGGAACAGGAACTGTCACTCAATAGAATTTTTGGTCCAAACTCGTCATTGTAAGCTGGTAGACCATCTTGGACGAGCAACAAACCACTTTAAGTTGGTTTTTGTAAAATGGTAGCTCGTCAACTAGACGATGACCAGTTTGGACCTGGACGAAAACAGCTACATCTACAAGATTTTTTCGCAAATTTATTAGAATATTTATTTCCCAAGAGGATCCCCCCCCCCCCCCCCCCCCCCCTAATAAATATTGATTTATGGCCTATCTTATATCATCCTCACTGGTTTATAGGCTAGCTTGTAACTCTCGAGCCTATACCACACAAAACACAATTTACTTACCAGAGAGGCGTTCATAATACAAACAGAACCAAACAAATGCATAAAGCATTTTCTTTGACTGAGACATCACTTCTGCAAAATAAACGCAATAAAAACGAATTTCCTAAAACTTTGCTGACGATCGTTGGCTCTCGTGGGTTTATTAATATATACTATATTTAAAATACTATCTGCATTTAAAAGGTAAACTTGAAGCGGCGTAGTCTAATAGCGAAATAACGAACGTCGAAACTCTGAAGTTCTCTGCGCGCCGCCGTGAGTGTGTGTGTGTGTGTGTGTGTGTGTTCGTAGCCGTGCGCGCGCTTGTGATCGCGCTCGATTGTCAGTGAACGCTTTTGTGTTGACGTTTAGTTCTTATCAGGACAAGGCTTCATTTACATATATTAATTTCATTTATGCTGTTGTATATTTATTTATTTACCTTTTATTGAATTTCATATTTTAAATCTCTCTCTAAAGTAAATATTTTAAATATATATATATATATATATATAATATATATATATATATATATATATATATATATATATATATATATATATATATATATATATATATATATATATATATATATAACACTACACATTTAAGTACACCAAGGCTGACCAACAGAAGACATGTCAGTGGTTTTCTTGTGAATAATTATTCCATCAAATGATTGTTTTAAAAAAAATGTACACTCTACAAGTTAAGTTTCGAGTCAAAACGAAACTTGACGTGGTCTGATTCCTTTAGATCTGGAAAGTAGTGTGGTTTCGGTCTGGTAGATGGACAAACATCTTGTAGAGGCGCTTCTGTGAACCCCTTCCTGTCATATTAGCATGAACCTCACAGGCTGATTTCCTTTTACATAACAACCCAGGTGAAAAAGACATACTATTAAATGTATTAAAAATGTACCTAAGTATATTTTTAGTACAAAACAAATATACTATAATACATTTTTAATACATTTAACATTAGCCTACATCTTTTTCTTATATAGGCCTATATACAGTATAAGGCAAACGAGGAGAAAGGTGTTGAAAATAACGTATAATGAATTATTTATTGAAGAACAGAAAGTTGTGTAAGATGTATAGAATGTGTATGGAGAGGAACAGGGCAACATATGACTGACACAAATGTGATTCAAGATTAGCCTATTCGATGAAAACTGCAGAAATCTGTGAAAACAATGTTGTTAAAATTTTGTAAATTTGAATTTGTCCCAAACATGGAAAGACAAAAACAGGATATGTTCTTCTACAAGAAGATGTTGCAGGACGTGGGTGTAGGTGTGATTTCAAAAACAGTTTTTTGGTTCTGCTAACCTTTGCCCGAAATAACCTGAAACTAGCAGTGCTAAAGATGAAAGGTTATGATTTTTGATGTGCAGTTTAGAGAGATAAAAATTTTTTTTAATATAGTTTACGTGCACAAACTATATCATATTTCACATTTCAGATTTTAACAAAACTGTATTCTCATGGAATACACACAAGTTGGCTACATTAACACTTGTTTTTAAAAGTATAATTATAGTGGGTTTTTTTGTTTTTTTTACAAAAATCATGAGATGAAGTTTCTAATCATTCGGCAGAATCTAAACTAATCTTGCCATATGATAGATATCTTGCATCATTTTAAAGATATTTACTGACCTTTACACGCAGTCATGTGGGTCTACGGGGGTCCTATCTGTGATGTCATTTCCTGTTTTTTTGGTTGTCACGTTACAAAAAAAAAATAGCTTCCTACATATCGTTTATACCTACCACAGTGTCTCTCTGGGGGCAACAGACCGAAAGAATATTGCATGCTTGAAAAGAGCCAGACAGAACAGTGTAATATGATGTTCAGAGTTGCATGTTGCGGGTCAAAGGTCACAGGTTTACAGCCTGTCCGTCCAGATGGTTTCCATCAACAGTGTTTGGTTGGTAACTCCACCATCAGGATCCACAATGCATCCTTCTTAATTCAAAATAGCAGTTTATACCAGGGGTGTCCAAGTCCTGCGGGCCACTGTCCTGCAGAGTTAAGCTCTTATCTAGTAAGAGCTTGATTATCTGGTTCAGGTGTGTTTAAATGGGGTTGAAGCTGAACTCTGCAGGACAGTGGCCCGTCAGGAGCAGGACTGGACACCCCTGGTTAAACATGTTTTTTTTTTAATACGGGAGCTCCATCTAGTGTTTGTAAGTTGTAATAAAATCTAACTAAGCAACACATTTGCTGAGTCCTAATTCACAGGCTGAATCCAGTGGTCTCGAAATGCGTCCTTCGTCCTTCATTTTCAGTGAAATGTAGGATACATCAGACGGATCCTTGGTGGCTTGCCTGTCCCAGGGTTCATTGAGTGTCAGTGAAGACAGGATTTTTACTTTTAAATCTTTCTCAAATATCTAATGATATGTAAAAATAAAACAAAACCTTTAAAGAGGTTCAAATGTTGACTTACTAAGATGTGATTATACATAATTTATACTCTTAAATGGACCATAATTAGACAGTTCGTGAATCCTTGTTTTGTTTTCAGTTTAATATAACTTTTAAAAAAGTCTAGTACAAATGTTACTGTCATTTATCAACGGCAGCTGTCAGTGTCACAGTTGCTAGGCGACAAGAACAGTCCTCCATAGGCTAGAGACGTCCCATTTAACAACTCTCAGTCCGAACTTCGCAGACTTCGAAGGATTTGAATTGGGACACAGCCATTGAGTGACCATGTACATTTTACTACACACGATTATATGAGGGATTTTTGGACACATCAATGTGTTTGGATTTGTTGGATAAAAGTTATAGTTATTTTAAGTAAAAAAATATATACTTCTTTTACCATTTTTCTATGTTCATTGAAAAATGTAAAATTCACGGGAACATAATCTCAATGAACAGTAATTCGATGATCGTGTCTGCCAGATGCTGTGTTCGTCACAGGAGTCTCCTGAATTAAATGACGCTGCTGGAGCTCCACCTAGTAGTATGTAGTAATTTCATAGAAATAGAAAAGAGTACTAGCCTACTGACTAGTAGCCTACAAGTCCGAGCTCTGCATACAAGTTTGCATAATTCCTATTAATCAGGTCTGTTGCCTATAAACACATTTAACTGTTTTTCGTTTCCTAATATCCTTAATTTCTCTACTAGCTTGACTCTTTCACAGTTTGTCCATCCATCAGATCAAACCACAGCTGTACAGATGTGAATAACTGAGACCACAAAAGGGTTCGACTCATAATCTGGAGCTGCTAGTGTCTCACGTGAATTCTGTCAATCACATACAACCTATATTTGAACTATATTGTTTAAGGAAGGATAATAAAAGTGGACAATAGTTGTTGTAATACTAAATCTTTATTAAAAGTCACCAAAGACATTCACCTAGAGTAATTTCAACAAAGCTTATGAGATCATTCTAATGCATAAAATAAGGTGCTAATTAATAATTTGTTTAGAAGCCATCAATTTAATTTAATAGATAAATAATTTAAAAAAAATTCTGTGCAAATAATCAATAAAAGTACAATTGATGAAAAACAATCTGTTAATAAACAGCTGTGCAAATATAGGAAATCATAATTATACCAGTAAACTTCAGCAAACATATCTGGAACTAAACCTTCTGCTCATTTCACACTGTTGGCCTGATTTGACTCCAGAGGTCTGACAGTGATGTCTGGTCTCTTCTTCTCTGATCAGCTCACTTCTTGTAGATCTGATGTCATAAACCAGCACAGCAACAGTAGCCACGCCCACCAGAGCAGAGACGACCAATCGAATCACAGCTTCAGTAAAACCACAACAGTGGATATGGCCTGAAAAAAAAATGAAAAAAACTGAATCAGAATTGTGCATTTAGTTCCTTTTTTTACTACTTTTTTTGCTAGTATTGTTTAAAATAATGAATATAATATAATTCTGTAGTCTTCTAAGATCTTTAGCCCCTTGTTTAACCTCAGCTCTTCTGGAAACCTGTGATTATGTGACTCTTTCTCCAAGATCTTTTTTTGCACTAATGTTTTCTAAAGCAACATCCCACTCACGCTCACTCTCTCTCTCTCTCTCTCTCTCTCTCTCTCTCTCTCTCTCACACACACACACACACACACACACACACACACACACACACCTGCTTCACATCTATGATGCTCTTCTGCGGTCTGTTCTCTGTTCCAGTTAAATAACAAAAAAAAAAAAAAAAAACAGCAAATGCACTTGTGTGCACAAATAGTTCAATCTTTCTATGAATGCATGAGCCGATCAAATATAAACCTTGAATGCAATGTAAATTGCTTTGGATTAAAGCATCTGTCAAATGCATAAATGCATTGTTAATAAAAATCTTGCAATTCGAATTGGTTTATGTGGTTGATGCCACCATCAGCAGGAGCAAAACAACATATGAATATGTTTGGTCACAACTGCACGAGTGTTTCCGTTCTGACATAATCTTTTAAAGCTTTACAGAAACTAATATCACACTGACTGAAAACATCTAACAGAGTAAGAGTGAGTGATGTACCTGAACTTGGCTGATAGAGTTCAGTAATGTTGCTGTCCTCAGTTTGATTGACGGTTGAATGGTTCACAGCACAGCTGGACGAGAAAAAGTTGGAGCTTGATGATCTTTCTGGTGATGAAGTACTTTGAGCAGACTCTGATAATGACAGATGTTACTGTGACGTTAGTCTCATCACACACTTCTGATCTTATTTTATAGTAGAGCCATATTTTAAAAGGAACTTAAGCCATTGAGACATCATACAATTATGGAATAGTGAAAAGAACAGAAAATAAACATTTAAAAATATTACTATTATTCTCTACTCACCATAGACTGTGAGATTGAAACTCACGTAACTGGTCTTTTTGCTGATAATTGTTAGTTGATAAAGTCCAGAGTCATTGGTTCTGGTGTTTGTGATGGTCAGAGATCCGGTTTGATCCAGTTTCAGTCTGTCAGTGAATCTCTCATCAGGACCATCATACGTCGAGTTTGTTTCCGTGAGTCTGCTGACTTCAGCGATTCGAGTGCTTCCGAATGTCCACTGTATCAACACATATTTCTGTGTTTCAGGAACATCAGTGTTTAGAGTGACAGAATCTCCCTCCATCACTGACACTGACTTCACTTCATCTGTCACATCTACAGAAAAAAAAGGGAACATATTTTGTAACAGACATGATGTTTGTTATTAATGATCAGACTTACAGTTATCAGTGATTTGTATTATAGACATTTTCTTTAGTGAATGAATTGCAGTAAACTTTTAAAGAATAACAATAAAAGTTCAGGAGTTCAATGGCAGGTGATTTTTCTCCAGCACTCACTTTCATGTGCAAACAGAAGTGAAACTAAAACAATTATTTTTGGATAAAACTATTTTAAAACTAAATATCAAATTTTGTTTTGGAATTCTTTCCACTAAAATTCGCAGCATGTCCCAGAACAAATAAATTACGTTTGTAAAGATATTAAAGAGATACGAAATTGATCAACTTTGAAAACCAACGTAATGCAACGAGTTTATTTATAGGGACGTCATAATTAAAAACACGCATTACTTACCAACTAGACGCCACAAGCACACAAAGAACAAAATAAAAGCATTAACCATATTCCTTGGCCGTATGCCAACCACTTAAAAACGCAGTAAACCACTTTAAAATCGCCAGTTCACATCACAAGCAACCCCTGTTGCTGGTTGTTGCATGTCGCCAAATGTATAGGGTCTCTAGTAGGCGTTATTGCAGGTTGGTACTTGACTGCGTTCATAGAGCACCACAGTCCCGCCCACAGCCCGAGAGAGCTTAGGTGCCGGAAGTAAATTTCCCATTCATTTCTCCCATTGACGTTTTGGAAAAATCCGTATCTAAAGAGTTTTAGAGCATGTCTGAGGATAACCAGCTACGACTGAACTCCTAAGCATACAACCTATCATTTCGAGTGAAAAAAACGAGGAGAAAATCCCAAAAAGGTCAAAGGTACAACAAGACGTGTACATATTTTCATTTCCGAGCGAAGGAACTCATCCCATAACCGCGCCTCACTGAAGTCGACTGAAGCCACAACCGCGAAAGAGCCTTTTGAGCGACTTCCAAATCTGACGACGGCCACGCGAACTTTTTCCTCCAGTGAATAGTGAATGTTGAATAGCCTAATATCCACAACACGTGAAAATTAAAAAGTGATGGTCAGCAAACCAGAAAGTGCACCACGCCACCGGTCTGATGGACCGGTGCATGCATGGTCTGCTCTTCGACCACCATCATATTCAGTTTATTAACTTGCCATAAATGATTACACAAATGTTCAGTAATGCATGAAGAGGTATGCCTATAGGCTAAATATTGTTTTGACAGTGGCATCATAAAATGCTTGATATGATGAAGGCTACAGTAGCCTAGCTAAAGTGAACGATAATGCTAACTAATGTTACCAACCTCCCTGCAAAACTCACCACAACTTTATAGGTCTTGTCCCTCATGCTGGCCCTTACAAAACCCACAAGCTGACCCTCGGACACGCTATGCACTCAAGTACATGACCCGATTTGAAGTGGTTTTCACCCCTTTGAACACTTTTGTTTTCTTCCTTGAAAAAAGCCATCATGGCAGCCAAGGAGATCATGATTGCACTGATAAGTCTACCGTGCAAAAACGTTTATTTTTTATTTTTTTATTAATGATCTTCAGTCTCCACGGACCTTCGCGGGGTTTAACCAGACAGTTACACGAGTTCCACCAATCAGATGCATCACTGTGGGATTGTTCAGGATTGTGGGTAATGAAGTACTATCCAAGACATCGCGAATAAAAGGCATTTATCTCAAAACAATTGGTCAGTGCCCCATGAACTTTTGGCGTTTATATGAGCATGTATACAATCGCTTAGTACAGCCATAGCTGGTTTTAAGTCTACCATGTATGGTTACGTTTTTATGGCTTATACCCCCCAACTGTCAATGGATAAATTGTATTGAATTCTTACTTCCGGCACCGGCTGTGGGCGGGACTGTGATGCTCTATTGAAACGCCGTGCTACATCAAACACCGACGAAGTTACTTAGTTTGAGGTATTGTAATAATAGCTAGTGAAATCACTTGACTTTGGCAGTTTGATACGCACTTCGAAACAACTGATTCGCAAAGGCAAATTCGTAAAATACGTTACGTTTTTTCGTTAGAGAAGACTATAGAAAAAAGTGTATAACTCAAGTTAGGTAACTTACAAGGCTTTTTAAGTTTAGAAATCTGGCTGCAATTCGTGCCACGCCCTGCTTGCCAGACATTTGCTGTATATTTCTTTCAGGGATAACATTATACAGGGTCTTCTTTAAACGTTGAGGAAAGTCTGAACTTGGAGTCTAGTTTTTTGTGACTTTTTTGAGTTTAGTTTCCAGGCTTGTATGTCTGTCTTGCTACGGTCAACTCAGCTATATAGGACGACAAACACCGGAGATTCAGCGGAACACAATATAGAAAAGCTCACTGATCATATTTGTTCAAGTCAGATTCGTTACAGCAAAAACACGTGGAACATGTTGCTCTTTCTGTTCTTATTTATTTACGGTAAGTCGAATCTCTGTTTCCTTTCGGTTTCGATTTAGACATAATTTACAAGTTTTTATGATGATTTCAAGATTTAGTGATGACAGAAGAACTAACAAACCCAATAGAGATAACATACTGAAAAAAATCATATTATTGATGAGTATTTTTATCCTGAGACGGGTTTGTGGCCTATTTGAGAAGCACCATGAAGCATTATAAGACTTGGTTTGAGAGAATGCATTTTTATTTTTTTTAGTTTCACACAGATACAGTCTATGAAAATAAGTCTTAAATAAAGTGTTGCTTTTCAAGTACATTTATCTTGTTAATGCTTGGTCATACATTTTTTTTATTCGTTTTTTTCCGTCACAATCTGTATTGCCTAATCCAAGATCTGTTTGTCTTTTCAGCAGCTCACACAAATATTTCAATCGAATCTGTTTACTGAAATGACTCTGGTGTTTGAGTATGTTAATCAGTACTCAAAATGCGATGCTTTACTGAGAATGAAGCGAATCGCGAGAGCTCCGTGATAACGAGAACACGCACGTATAGGCTACACACGAAACCAATCAGATGCACCCATTTTAACAGCGTTAACATTTATATTTTTAACATCATATTCATTTACTAAACATATTAATTAATGCAATACATAACATTTTAAAGTATTTGAGAACATATGAATATTTATTAATTATTTAAATTGATTTGTATGAGGGTGGTTGACATGACATGGCCTTTTTTTGGTCCAATGTGTCAATGTTAAGTATAGAAAAATATATCAAAAACTGTGGTGATATTGTTCAGAAAGTGCTGTTTTATATGAACATACAGAACATTCATGGGTTTAATCTTCCATTTTTTCACAATTTTCAGCCAAACCAGAATAAGCTCATATGGCGTGACTGTCCCAAGCACATTTCACAAATTTTGATTTTGAATAAAAACAAGAAAATTAATTCATTTTCTGTTTATTCAATCATATATTGATATCCCAGATGTCTACTTGTGAGTCTGGTTGACTAAAAGTTCAGGCATAATATTTTGAAGCCACCCTTAACTAAAACATTTTGTCCCAAAAATGGATATCATAAGGTGTGACGCCATATTCCTTTTTTTTAATGGGCAATTGTTTGGAGATCTTTAGGGAGTGGGGGGTCCTTCTCCTTTCAGGGGGAAGAACAACACCTCAGAAGGACACTGAAAGTTACAATTAGAGTTTTCTCTCTTCATGGTTTAAAAAAAAAATCAAGTATATCTGGTACTCCTGCTTCAGTTCCCTTTTGCGCTGTCTTTTGGTGTGACGCATTTTACACAAAAATGCCCAAATGAAATTACTTTTCAGTCAATATTACCTTTAAAACTATATTGTCATATTGTAGTTAGCATGGTTTCAGCATATTAGCATAAAAGCACATTGCTTAATGTCATGCTAAGTACATGAAACCTCATATGATGTGACAAAATCATAAGGTGTGACAGGGTTTTCTTGTCACACCATATGATTATTTTGTCTCACTATATGATATGAACTGCATTTAAATATAATGCTCTTAGATACATATTTTATAACTAATAGTTAAGTTTAATGAATATTTCGTCCTTTTAACACATTTTGATACTATATTATTTACACATTTAATATCTATACACCAACTCAATTTGGTGAATCCCTACTATCCCATTTTCAAGCTGAATCCATGTTAAACTACAGCATTTTGTCACTCAAATGTTTCCCTTTATTTCTTTTTTTTCATTATTTTTTTTCAGTTTGAGGTAGATTTCAGTAGATGGCGAGATAATGCGAATACAGAAAGAACAAGGAAATGATACATCAGCTTGCTGTTCGGTCATTGTTTTACTCATTCTCATTTTGAAATGAATTTATGCATTAAATAAAAAAAAGTTCAATGATTTACTAAAGATTATTAGAATTCATGTAGTTAATATTCAGCAGATTAAAATAAAAAGTGCAACATCAATGAATACAGTAAGTGGATTAATGAATGTGTTATAAACATATGATTCTTTGTAACTTTGAGTAGAACTCACTGTTTTAAACAATTTTGTGATTTTTGCTGTATCTGAAACAATGATTCACTTGTCAAATTAAGTTTGGTTGTTTGTTAAATGCAGCTAATAGAGATTTTTGCATTCAGATTGTTTTGTGGTGTGACATCATATGGTGTGACACCATGTAATTTGGTGTGACATTCAGAATTTTGAAAGAAATTAAGGCTTTTTGATTATTAATCATAAAATCATCAATGTGACAGATGGGGAATATTGCCAGCAAAGGTTACAAGCATTTTGGTACTTTTATAACAAGGTATTCCCAAATTAATTTGAAGTATTTTGAAAGGTTAAAAGTAAACGTCTTTCTATGAGTGATGATAAAGTAAAATAATGCAAAATGTAACATATTTGCACATATATGCTATACTTTTATATAGTAATGATAAAGAATCAGGATAAATTGACTTACATTATCACAATATACCCCTTTTTAATTTAATACACAATAACATTCATGTCACACCATATGACATTTTTAGTCACTAAGACAGTAAACTAGTGAATAAATGTAAATTGCAGGACAAAATCTACAAGACCACATATATATTTGGAAAAATAAGAGTTGGTAGAATATAACCCAATGAGTTCCATGACTTGCATTTGAGTGTTTTGTTTTTTTTTAACTTTTTTTTTTTTTGCCAAATATGTCAACCACCCATGAACTGAAATGGTTCCATGAATTAAACCTCAGAAAACACTTACAGTAACTCTTCAGCATATTACAGTTTCAGTAAAACTTGTTCTGTTTATTTTCCAGGTGTGTCTGGTACAGATACAGATGAATCTGAGCCGGTGTCAGTGATGGAGGGAGATTCTGTCACTCTACACACTGATCTGACTGAACTACTGAACGATGATACTATTCTGTGGCTGTTTGGACCAACAGATTCTCTCATATCTCAAATAAGGAGAAAGGGCGACTTGACTTCATTTTCTGTCACCAATGAGGATGTGGGATTCAGAGGCAGGTTACAGGTGGACGAAAACACTGGATCTCTTACCATCAGAAACACCAGAATCAGACATTCAGGACAATATAAACTCTCCATCTCTAGAAAAAAGACCACGATAAAGATATTTAATGTTACTGTCAGTGGTGAGTATCTCAAGTCTTTTATTGTAACTTTAGTTGCTCTTCCACTGTTGGGCCTAACAGTTCCCATTGCTTAACAGTTCCATTCCGTGCTGATCCGGCCCAGCCGGTACGGATATGGTTTCATTTCCCATTGTGGAGCTGATAACGGAGCTCTTTGGAGTGTAATATAAATGATATGAGATGTAAATAGCAACCACGTTATGGAGGATGCATTTTTATATTATTATTGTATTAGTAACTTCTTGTGTTAACTTTGGTCAAATAGCATATGGAAGCTTGTTTCTGCCATGGAATTAATACAAATAAAATCAACTTTTTGTTCTCCCAATTGCGAGTTTATATCTCACAATTCTGACTTTTCTTCTTTAGATATGTGAGATATAAACTCACTTGTGAATTTTAAAGTTCCATTCTGAAGAAAAGAATTGGCTCACAATTCTGACATTTTCTTACAATTGCGACTTTTATATTGCAATTTTGACTTTATAATTCGCCACTGCAAGTTTATAAGTTTAAAAAAAGTCAGAATTGTGAATGTAAACGTGAAACACATTTTTGTTAATGTTCTGCTTGTTTTGCAGACATGGTTGGTGAGACGGAGGCAGTGAAGTCAGTGTCAGTGACAGAGGGAGAGTCTGTCACTCTAAACACTGATGCTGAAATGCACAAAGATGCTCTGATGCTGTGGAGATTTGGAGATAAAGGCATCATTCTAGCTAAAATCGATATTGAAACTAATAAAATCTCATTAAACAATACTGATGAGAAATTCAGAGATCGACTGCAGCTGAATCAGAATGGATCTCTGACCATCAGAAACACTAGAACCACAGACTCTGGATTTTATGAACTACAGATTAGAGGCAGTGAGAGCTCACAGCGATTCCTTCTTTCTGTCAATGGTGAGTCACTCTGAGTAACTGAAAGAGTGTGAGTGAATGAAAGAGTGAGTAACTTTCAGTGTAATGGCATACGGCAGGGTTTCTCAAATCCGGTCCTAGAGGGCCACTGTCCTGCAGAGTTTAGCTCGAACCCTGATCAAAATCACCTATACCTGTGATTTTCTAGTGATCCTGAAGACTTTGATAAGTTTGCTCAGGTGATTTTGATCAGGGTTGTAGCTAAAATCTGCTTTGGCAGTCGCCCTCCAGGGCAAGATTTGAGGAACCCTGGCGTACAGTATTATTAGCATATGTTTGAAGTCATTTCAGATCATCACATTGTCTGACACTTTTACTGTCTCTCTTTATAGCTGTCCCAGATCCAGGTCATTCTCCGGGTACTATAGCGGGAATATTTTTTGGTGTTTTAGTTCCTGTTGTGCTGCTTGTGGCTGCAGCTTTTGCTCTGATTTACTATCGCAGCAGAATCTCTAAATTAAAAAGGCAAATGGGTAAGTATGACAAAATTTAAAGAAAATTTCTGTTTCCTCCAAACTTGCTAAAACTTTTGTTATACTGTGTACACATTACATTATAGTCCTTATTTTGAGCCACTCGTTTATCAGTTTCTTCCAAAATCTACGGAGCCCCTGAAGGGACCTTTGCAAATATAAAAAAATATACAGACTTTCTCGTGCTCACGAGAAAACTCTGCGTGCGCATGAGAAAACTATTGTGTGCTGACGCGTTACAATTTCCGGTTTGCGTTATAGTGTCATTAGAATAGCAGACCTGCCAACCTGTACGCATTTTGACTTCAAAGTAGGCCTACGCTGATACGATTTGTCACTCTAAACTACGCAAAAACCTGGTGACGCCTCTGTGCACGCGCTGTCCTCAAATCAAGCTACAGCAAAAGAAGAAGAGTTCGACCAATCATAGCGCTGGGTTCATTCCCCAAATAGCAAGCGGGGATGATTGACAGATGCGTAGGCCTATCATTAAAAAGAGACTGAATATCGACTCGACACCAATAAAGATTCCCGCTCGATCCCCCTTCCACTCCCGCGGCCGCCGTCTGACTGATGTCATAAGCGAGGACAGTACAGTACGGTACTTCTGACTCCTGAAGGTAAACGGCCTGGGGTCGATGTGGAAAGTTGATTGTTGAGTTAACTTAATGTTATGGATTCGATGATCACACAGATCGCATGGATTATCTTAAAATACTCCGTTAAGTTATTCATGGTCACTCAGAAAAGAGGAAGACATCATTCAGTCATGCAAATAATAAAATGCTCAAGTAATGCTGAACTATAAATCTTGAAATCGTCATCAGGCTTAGTGATTATGAAAGTGCTGTGATTTGTGGATTAGCCTACTAATAAGGGCGAGTCTGGAGAAACAGGCGTTTATTTATTCATTCATTCTCAGTGTTGAGAAACGTATGTGTTACGTTATTGTGTTAATTCTAACTAAAGTACCTAATTATGTTACATATTTATTTTGTATGAAAACTAGCGCGTTAGTTACTTATGGATTAAAAAGTACCGTTGTATCAGTGCTGCGCGAGCTCTCTCACAAACACGGATGCGCGGACACAGACATAAGATCATTGTAAAATGAAAATTGACGGGCTAAGTTTAAATTTTGTTCTTGCTTGTTTTTTTTCTGTCAAAAAGCATTTTGTATTATCCATCCCTGCTTTTAAAATCCGTTAAATGACGGGCGTTTTACTGTTAACACAGCCCTCATTATGTCGGATTCGGAACTTATACTTTATTATTTTTAGAATAAGTGATTTGTTATGCTATTATTGGACTCCTGTCTATTCATTGTCAAATGTTTTATATAAATATGTTTGTATTGGCTAACATTTATTCAGCTAATGCGTGGCCTGTTTAAAATGTGCAATGTTCAAATGCAAAGACAGCACGTCACAAATAGAAGCCCTTTTCCCTGTGGTATTTAGTATCATATTTGGATATTGGAAATTAAATTAATTAGCCTATCTTAATTGTACACAATGTTCCTATGTTTTTATATTTTGTAATATTTTTTTTTTTACTGTGTTTTAGGGGTTTCTTAATTTTAGACTAGTTGACCAGCACACATTATATGCAATGCAATTATATAATGCATGTGTGTTGTCGTCCAAACCGCCCATACAATGCATAATATCAATGTCATATGCATACATGCAGTTACAATTCAAGTCTTATCATAACTGGTAAAACCTGAAAGTCAAAGAAAGAAAACATCTGTAGACCTATTTTATATTTTCTTTAGACCATATAGCCTACAATATCACTCAATATTACTATTAAATACTATGGTAATGTTGCAAATGGATCCTACCTGTCGCGACATTGCCTTCTTTGCATTCTCTCATAAAACAACCTTTTTATCATAGTAAAATCTACATAGCCTATCATTCCCAACAAAAGTATTGTTTAGCGCAAAACATGTTGAAGATTAGTGGCCAGGCAGTCGATTCATTAAATAAGCTATTTCCTCACAAAAACGGTTCAGTGAAGCCTCTTCTCCATCTACATATCCATTTCCATTTCCATTTTTTTTTTGGCTGAAGGTTGCAGGCTTGTCTTCTAGTAGCTTTTGTGCATCCAACTGTATCCATACACTCTCATCTCATCCCTTTTCCCACATTTGTAGTAATGACACTATAACGCAAACCGGACATTGTAACGCTTGAGCACATGATAGTTTTCTCGTGAGCATGCCATAGCTTTCTTGTGAGCTCGCAAAAGTTTCTCGTAAGCACGCGAAAGTCTGTATTTTTTCATTTTTGCAAAGGTCCCTTCAGGGGCTCCTTAAAAATCAAACCACTCATGGGGGGAAAAAAACTCCAGCACAGCGCTACAACAAACCATAATGAATTGAATCTTCAAAATAGATAATGCCTTACAATGAACTCTGTTAGAGAGCTACATATGGCAGTTTATCTCTTCAATAAAATACCTTACTCACCTGTTAGATTATAAAAATAGCAGCATCTCTGCATTGCTTTTACAGCATTTCAAATCCCTCAGTTCTCGTCATCTCCGAAAAGCCAAGCCAGAGTCCTGCATGGGTCCGATTTTTGTAAATCCGCACCCGCCCGTACCCGTAGTGCTTAAAGCCGCATCCGACCTGTTTTCCGACAGCAGCACTAATTAAAATCCGCGCCCGACCCGACCCGCTTAAAATAGAACCGACCACCCAACCCGCAACCAAAATAAAATCAGTTTAGACTATCACATACACACTAGACACACTTACAAAAATGTTTATTGCCAGGTCATACAGAAGTTATCACACGACCATTAAAGCTGCCGTCGGCAACATTTTTTTGATCATATTCAGTGAAATTGACACTATAATCTGACAGAACAACATAAATAAGATGGTTTTAGAAAAAAACCCGAGCTTCTAACTCCACCTGGAGCGTGTTATTTGTTTTTAAAAAATCCAGCGCTCCCGCTTCATCAGGTCCAATCAGCGCAGGGGGGTGTGAGATCTGACTGTCAATCACAGGTCGTGCACACGCCACAGATCCCCCCTCACTTTTGCACGTTAATATCACATGCACACGCCACGCCTGAAGTTCGCCTGGAGATTGCATGAAGCGTGATGGCGGAGAGAAAATCTACTAACAAGCTTCCAATTCCTCGGTTATTGCTATCTATGGATAGATTAGCCAGGGCAGCCTACCTCCGAGTCCATGGTGTTGATAGATGCTGAAGAGACGGACGCGTTCACAGAAAATCAGGTACACACGCACAGTGACGCACTGACGAGCACAACCTCGATGGGAGGGTGCTCGCTGGTAGTGGGGAGGGGCATGAGAGTTGTAAACATTCAACATTTTGGCTAATCGACCCAATCTGCCAGACTTGCTGACTGCAGCTTTAACACAAGGACAACTTCAGCCAAAGCTGTCAAAAGACCGGTACATGAAGAACATGGCTAACGTTACCACAAAACTGAGTAGCCCATTTTACCAATCGAACGGATGCGGCTACAACACCTTTGTACCTACATCTGACAATTTTGGGTTCAAACACGCCCTGCACACCACACATATTTAACAGTGTTAAATTTGAAAAATACTGTTTGATAGAACTGCGTGGTTTGTTACCACAGTTATCTGCGTGCTTCCTCAGCGATGAAGTTCCACATTTGCGGCTATCCAACACGAAAATGCATGCAGCAAAACCTTTCACAATATTGTTTTCTTCAGATAACTCCAAATTTCTCCCACACACTGGACTTGATTTTTGGTGACTTATTGTCGACAACTTTACCATCTCTACTAGCTATTCTTTTCTTCAACTCCTCAGCATCCATCTCGACGACTGCAAGCAGATCGCACGTGCGGTTATGAGGAATTTTTAAAAGTGAAAGTAGGTATAGAGACTCCTGGGAGGGCGTGGGCACAAATAAACTGATGTGGATTTTAAATTATTTTATCAACTTGAAATACAGGCATATTTTTGTAGATGTGTTCCTAAAAATATGCATATAGTTTTACGTTTGCACGTGATTGTTTTAAACCCGTGTTTAGACCCTGGTTTCCCCCGTGTCTGGTCCGACCCGACCTGCACCCGTATCCGACACAGTTGGTTATTTTTCACCCGTTTGAGCAAAATTTGCGGGTCACCCGTCGGGTACCCGAACCCGTGCAGGACTCTGAGCCAAGCTGATGTTGATTCTTGTTTTATTACGAGCTCTGGCGAGTTCTCTTTTTGCCAGCAGACTCTCATTTGTTCAGCATTTGTTTAAAATGGGTGATTCCTCGGAGGTTCGAGAATAGTAGCTCCATGTCAAACTTTCACGCTCGTTTTGACAATTAACCTATGACCCTCCCACACACCTCAAAGTACCCTGGTGAAAAAATAAATGTACTCAAATTTATTTGGAATTTTTATTTTTATGCTAAGAATACCACAAATACATTTACATATTTATGTACTTAATATAAATACCCTGCAATTGTACTTTTGCTAAATTGGAACAACTATTATTGTACTTAATAGTGCTGAGGTCCAACTAAAGATATACTTAAATATATTTGATTGTGATAAAGTGGATCTATTGCAAGTATACTTTAGGTACACACATATATTGCATATAAAGACTGATATTATACAGAGATCATACTATCCTCACTAATAGTGATGTTAAAACACATTTTAGGCTTAATATTAAGAAATGTGCATTGTGCAGTATAGGTATTTTCACTAGAGTAGTCAGAGCAACTTTTGTCTATTTCTGGATCTGACTAGACACACAGGCGAGTGACGTACGCAATTTCCTGCGAAATCAATCCAGACAGGTCTAAAATATAAATGCTTATAAGAAGTTTACCATAGTGAATCAGGGTAAGATTAAAAACTTGTTTTGTAAGAAGGATTGATTAGGAATTGGAATATAGCATGAGTCATAAGTCATATGGACTTAATGGTGTGGTTGGTATGAATTAATGTACAGTAATAGAGATGTCCACCTGCACACTCATGAACACATTTGTTCTCGGTTTCTGTTTAGCTGTGACATGGGAAGAGAAGGAAGAGACAGTGACGGAGGGAGAATCTATCACTCTATACACCGGTCTTACTCACATACAGGGTACTGATACGATACAGTGGTGCTATGAAGCTGAAGACAATCTCATTGCTGAAATCAATGAAGGGACCAGAACATTGGCAGGTGCTGATGGGAGATTCAGAAGCAAACTCATGCTGGATGAGAGAACTGGGAATCTTACTATCAATAACATCAGAACCATTCACTCTGGACTCTATAAACTACAGATCAGCAGCGGCAGAAGAACCAAATACAGTCTTACTGTCAATGGTAAAGTATATCAACTCTTCCAATGTGTTATCATGCACTATATATGGTTTAGATGATCTGAAACTAAAGCTTTTTCAAAGTGCTCAAACTTTAATTACTTTTAGATTGCTTGCAAGTACAGGGCCATGTTATGAATTCATAATGTTATGTGATTATATTATTAGGAGATTGGTTGTAATATTGCATGAATAAACTAGGGATATTTTGAGGAGAAACAAGTCACATAACAAGAAAAGGCACGATCAGGAATCATAGATAGTCAAAGATTAGGGCTGGTTTGGCCCAATTTTAATGAATCTTCATTTCTGAGGCTACATCTACAGTATATCTTCTTTTCTTGAGGCTACATTCATAGCATTTTCAAGCTTTTTCCAAAAGTTGATCATCCACACTGAGATGTCTCAAAATGCTTAAATCACCTTGATGATATTGAGTTTACACAACACCGTTTACAGCTATAAACATTATCGCTTCCATGTAAACTCCAAAAACGCGAATTTGTGAGAATGGTAACAATGTTCATGCAGTGTTTCTTTACAAAAGTGACATCACCAATTACTGGCCTTAATAATACAGCATTTTCTGTTGTTTTCACGGATCTTTGTGAATAGGATTGTTTTGAGAACGTTGTCGTCTGTACTCGAATATATTTGTACAGAATAAGTCTATACTTATATATTTTTCTGCATTAGCTCATGCTTTATAGGTTTGTTTTTTGGCAGGAGTGATATAAGTTTTTCTGCATGTTTTCATGTTCAGTTGAAGTCTTGTTGCATAAATTCTATCAAAGTGTGTATACAGTGTATTTGCTCATCGAAGAGTAAAAAATATAGTAGTGCTGTAAAAATTAACACGATTATTTTCAGTTTAACACATTAAACAAATTACAATATAGGCTTCTGTCCTTGTTGTTTCTACATTAATATTATCACAATGTAAAAAATATATATGAAAAACTTTAATGTAGGTGTGATAAATCACAATTAATTAAAGAGAAAATTTGCTATTTTAATTAGTTAATTATTTTTTTTATCGATTGACAGCACTACAGTATAGACAATTTTGCATTTACCTCATAAGAAACCAAAGTAAAATAGATGGTTCTGCTCATGAATGTTTAGTTTTCTTGCACCCCTATGGGATTAAACAAATAAAAATGAAGTTCATGTTTAGTAACATGCCAAAATAGTTGACAAAATCTCATCTAAATGTATGTGATGTTGAAAATGCAAACAAAATGAATTCAATCATTTGTTTTCTGTCTCTCTCTGTTTCTGCTGCTGCTGTGACATGAAGTGAGTTCAATGTCTGTGAAGGAGGGAGATCCTGCCCTTCTCCAGACTGCTGCTACAATACAGACAGATGATCTGATACTGTGGACGTTTGGAGCTGAAAACCGTCTTGTTGTTAAAGCTGATTCAAGAACAACTGATATTAATGAGAGATTCAGAGACAGACTGGAGCTGAACAAGACGACTGGAGCTCTGATCATCAAAGACATCAGACCTACAGACTCTGGGCATTTTAAACTACAGATCATCAACAAAGAACAGACCACTTTCAGCAGATTCAATGTGACGGTCACTGGTGAGTAGAACAATATTTATTAAAAAACAGTCCTCAACAGTTTTCAAACGGTGCTTTTGCGTTCCAGATTATGTGAGCAGTGCAAATCACTAGTTAGTTAGTGCAGTTCATTTGAATGAGTGTGAACGCTGCCATCCGAACCAAACAAGCAGATCGAGACCACTAAAAAGATGGGTCTCGTCCACTTCCAAACTAACTCTGGTGCGGATTGAATTAAATATGAACGCAATACGGACCAATGACATGTAAACGGACCAAAAACCTGACATGATGTCACTAGATGTGACCCTAAGAAGGACTGAATGCTCAAGCATACCTGTTTTTTCTCGTCATAATATTGCCCATCACAGTTCAGTACAGGCATCAGAACCACGTCTCCTTGCAGCAGATCTTCATTTGTTTGTGTGATGGAGGGATTGCTGAATCTGTTTTGACTCCTTTACACATTTTATATAGGGGTGGGCGATATGGCAAAAATATCATATCACGATTTTTTTTCATGAAAATCACGATTCACGATTTGATCACAATTCTTTTTCCTTTTGGTTTAACTATTTTGCAAGTGACTGAGCATTACAGCCAAACTAATGTCCCTATTTTAAAAACAAAGCCTTAGGTAACAAAATATAAAATAAAAAAGAATGGCAGACATTTAGGCCAAAGTGGCGAAGATAAAAAACGTTGTCATTATTTATTATTAAAAATTAAGAACAAAGATACACATTACACTTAATATACAAATAAAATAAACAGTGCTTTATTTTTTCAGCTACAGGTGGTGTATTTAACAGTGGCAATGAAGAAAGTAATTAAACAAATGAAAATAAAACACAACATAGACTTCACTGTATAAATTATACTTTGATTCTTATTAAAGTTCTCAGTCAAGAGCAGTGAGTCATTTGTGTTTTGTTGTTTTATTAACATTAAAGGGATAGTTCTCCCAAAATGTAAAATTTATAATGTAAAATCATAATTTACTCTCTCAAGTTGTTTTAAACCCGAATAAGTTTTCTGTTGAAAATAAAAGTTATTTGGATGAATGTGGCTAACCAAACAGTTGATGTATCCCTGTGACTTCCATAGTATATTTTTTCCTACTATGGAAGTCAATGGGGACCAGAAACTGTTGGGTTAGCCACATTCTTTTAAATATCTTCTTCTGTGTTCAGCACAAGAAAGAAATTAAAACAGGTTTGGAACAACACTAGAGAGTAAATAATGACATATTATTTTATTTTTTTGGTGAACTATCCCTTTAAGAACAAGCGGCAGCAACGTTTACTATTAGGCTACTGTCTCTTTAAGATCTGCATGCGACGCATCTAATATACACACATTTGACAAGCAGATTTTCAAAGCACTCGTCTTAGTCCTTGTGCCACAGGTGATATTTTCTCATCCACAGTAAATTTGTCCAAGTCCTTTTAAGAGTGACTCATACTCTTTGGCCAGGTTGCTGAACTTGTCTGGGGAATTGTCCACTTTGTTCGCAAACGACACATGTAAAACTCCCAGCTTAAAACATGCATTTCTCCCCAGCAGTGGCTCTACAGTTCCTTTAATCACATAGATGGTGTCTTTTTATGGTTCCGCTGTACTGGCGCTCCTATACAATGCAGCAATGTGGCTCTTTTCACTGGTCTGTATGTTAATGAAGTTGAGACACCCCATTGTCTGAGAAGGTTCTGTAAGGACCACCCATTGGCCCAACAATGGAAATCCAATGGCCTGGGCGAAGGGATAATGCGTCTATGTCTTTTCAGCGCTCCAGTGAAGTTCACTTAATCTATTGGAATTTAGTTTCAATATTACTTTAGCTCTACGCTTAATCTGACTCCAATTTCAAATGATAATCAAATTTAGATTGTGTTTCTGATTAGAAAATAATCATAAATATTGATTATGAATTCATTTAGATCTCTGATTATTCTGAGCATCTCATAATTTCAAATATTCGTTCATTAAGGACCCGGTGTCACTTTGAGACGTCACGTCGCAAATGTGCGCTCACGATCACAAACTAGCCAGTCCTGAAATAGTCAGAGGGTGCAGTGCAACTATTTTACCCTAAGCGGCCGCTCACTGCTGACTCATAACAAAGGTGTAATTTTTTTTAATAGTCGCAAACTTGCAACGTGCTAAGTCAGTGATAGTCAGAAATCGGAAGGTCTCCTTAATGATGTGCCCCATGCTCCATTCATAGTGACTTCGGTTTGATCTATCCTGGACAGAGATTTGCAGAAACACCAGACTGCACTTTAATCTACTAGAAAATAATGATTTCTGAAAAATGCAGAATAAATCAAGATGTAACATTTATTTGTCAGGTAAAATGTATCATGCCAATTACACAAGTGATTAAAAGCCAATTCAGAAATAATAAATACATGACATCAATTACTCAAAGATGACTCTAAAAGTAAGCAATGCATTCCTGACAGAGACACACAGTGGTGTGTCAGTGCTTTCCAACAGGAAAACACTGAAACAGCACTGTATGGGGGATGATCCTGGTTAAAGTGTCCCAAAGACTGCTCTGTCACCTACCCTTAAATACCCAGACCAGAACAAAAGGGTTGTACCAATATTTTTGGGTCAATTCATGTACCCCAGGGGGTAGCATCTGGTTTCGGGAGATATCTTGAAGAGTCATCACCCATAGAACAGGATTCTCCTAAGTTCTCAATCTTTCTCATTAAACCAATGACTGCAATGAAATTAATACCATTTTACCAATCGCACTGAGACACTTAAAATGATACCAAACATGAAAAGGAAAAACAATAGATTCACAAGATACATCATATGTGATATATAGACATTCTTAGTGAACTTTTGGTGACTTGACTCAGGGGGAGAGGAAGGGTGGAGGGAGAGAGGGATGCAGAGATAAGGTAGGAGAAAAGTTTGGACAGGACAATCCTGTCCTGTGCTCTGTCTTTGCTATCTTCTGTCCAGGGTGCGTTTTATTGCTTTATTGCAGGGTGAGTTTTGTCTTAGCAGGAAAATCAGTTCTTACAGTTCTCTGTGTCCCACACCCAGTCCCATTCTACAATTGACCACCATCTGCTCAGGATGTGATCAATGCAGGGTATCTGCACAATTTTTAAAGTCAAATTTAAGGCTTTTTAAGACCTGAAGAAATCAAAATTAATACCGTACATTCAGGGCCGGCCCGAGGCATAAGCGAACTAAGCGGCTGCTTGGGGCCCCCTCGCCACCAGGGGGCCCCCAATCGAGTTTTTTTTTTTTTTTTTTTTTTTTTTTTTTTACATATTAATTAACTTAAACAAGTGACATAAATGCATGAAAGGATTAATAATTCAAGACAAGAAAATTCTGATTTCATGATCAATATACCTGCCTAACAACTGCTGCTGTGTCTGCCAGTGTTTGAGTCATGAGCATAACCTCGCGTGCATAGACAATTTGTGCGCAAAGTCACGGTAATGTAATGTTAAGCCATGTCACAAAAATTTGATTTGATCAATGATTTATCCTTTAAATGTAATGATATTCAGAACAGAACAAGAATAAAAAAATAACTATAAACAAGCCAAAACGAAATAATTTAAAGCGAAAGTGAAAGTAAGTGGCGTTGGGCTCACGTATCTCTCTCATTAGAATCAAAATGTTTCAACATTCGCGATGGATTTGGATGGTAAACTATTCTTTATTATAGGCTTTGTACTTCACTCACGTTCCAATATCGACGGAAAAAAATCATCCTCTTCACACGCGCAAAAATGTGCTTGGAAACATCACAATGGAAGATTACAAAGCTGGAATGTGTTGTGTGTGTGTGTGTTTGTGTGTGTGTGAGTCGCGGGCGCAATCAAACAGTGGAAACATAAAAACATACTCCGTCATGTTCATACAAGACATCATTCAAACTGCAAAGTGTTGCAAAACGTTGGAGGATATTTAGCAAATATTTTTTTTTAATATGTTTTGTGACAGTTTGTTTTCAGAAGTTTCCAAGAGTTAGTAAAAGAGTAAAGAAAAAGTTAAAACTTTTTTAAGTATCTATTTTTTATTAAGTATTTATTTTGTATTAATACATAACCTCATTGTATTAATTTATAATGTAACATTATAGCGTGACATTGTGTCAATAATCGTCAAGCACAGGTGACTGCGTGGTGGGAGGGGGCCCCCAAATCAAATTCTGCTTAGGGCCCCCAAAAGGCTCGGGCCGGCACTGCGTACATTAGGGGTGCGCAATATTGACAAAAATATGTCTATATATTTTAAAAGTTTTGTTGATAATAATTAAATGATATTTTACTGATTGTGTTTTTGTGCTGGTATCCCGGCTGGTTTAGGCCTGTTGTTGACAGCAGACCCACGAAGATATTCATATTTTTTATATGCAGTGGTCAGTTCACAGTAGTGACCGAAATTAACATTTTTATTAAGGGGCAATATTTGCCACCTTAAATTGATTTCCAGGGGCATTTTCACCTATACATATATGGACATTGTTTCTAAACGTATTTAGAGGTATGCATCACCTTTTATGTCAAATTCTAACATTCAAATTATATTAGAATAAAACAATACCAATGTCAAATTAAATCATTACATTTAAATCCATCCTTGCAGTGCAGAGGTGACACAGACGGCATCAAAACTGGCATTACTATATTTACACTTCATTTACAATTGCATAAATAAAGCTATTCAATATTTAAATATGAAATGATTTTTAATTTTAACATTTTAATTAAAGGATACTTTAAATATGAAACTGAAACCACCAGTAGGTGGCGGCAAGTCACTGTCTTAATAAGCGAGTTGTTGGAGTCAACCGATTTGTTCAAACGGCTGATTCATTCAGAAAAACAAGTGATTGTTCATTGAATCGTTGAAATGATTCGTTCAAAACGCGGATTTCAGTAAAAAAATAAAATAAAATCATCGCTGTCTGTTGGACCACGGCTTCCTTATGAAATTCTCGTCGGCGATATAAAGTGAAAATTGACAATATAGTGCAGGGACGTGCACAGACATTTTGAGGGGCAGGGGCTCAAGTGAAATAAAGGGCACTTCTCATAATTACGTATTTTTTTTTCTTTTTATAAACAAAAAAGTATATATATTAACGCAACTCTGACTTCCTTTTTAAAAAATTTATTTAAAAAGTTAATTAATTTGATCTTCCTCAAACTCACGCAATTGTTTCATTTTCAAAAGATGTCTACAAAATAATCAGTTTACACAGAAACCATGATCTCCTTAGTATTCACTAGGTTTATAGAGCAGCAAAGGAAACCATTCCACAATGTGCATGTTTTGAAAACATTTTCTATGCTACTAGTTTCAAGTATATATGAAGAGTTCAGATGAAAAAGCCTCTAAGTGCCATCTGAAATGTTCTTCTAAAATGAGCTTTTTTTTTTCAAGCTCGTATATTTAAGTTCAGTAATTTAACTTAAAATGACAATTAATAGGTACTTTTCATTGCCAGTAATGTGAAATAAGTGAACATAAACATACAAGCTTGATAAAAATTATCATAGAAGGAAATTTCAGATGGCACTTAGAGGCTTTTTCATCTGTACTCTTCATATTTAGAATAACCTAAATAACTGCATCAAGCAGAGGGGCGTGTTTTACTAATAATTTGTTTATTTTTGCACAAGGCACTACATCGTTTTAATTATTTTGGTGTTATCAGAATACATAACACTTTAAAATTAAACTTACCAAAATAATTGAGTAACAATTAAATAAAAGCCAATGTCATGAATGTATTTGTGGTTGTATGGAATACTATTTTATAAAGGTTTAGAGGAAATAAAAAAAGTAAAATTACTCATAAATAAAAAGTTAATTTATAAATATTGTTATTTTTAATGTTTAATGTTAACTTATTTCTACTCAGTTTTATTTATTAATGTAGGCTACCAGATGCAGTTACTCAGATTTACTAAATTTTTTAGAGTGTATCCTCCATCTGTTTGCATCTGTAGATTTCTTCTAAATTCACCAATTTAGATTTCAAAATTTCAGGGGGAAAGACTCTTGATGTAAGTCATTAACTGAGGACGTTTTGTATGCAAATTAGGCGTCAACTAGTTAAAATGCACACATTTGCATCTAATTGACAGGGCAATGCAGGTAAATAGGATAAACAAAATAACTAAAGCATATCACCTGGTGGTGATATATGCTTATTTTATTAACTTATTTTATTACATGGCTTGGTTGAATTCCAATGTAGAATGCGGTGTGTTATTTCTTGATAACAGACCGCTGTGCGGAGTATAACAGACCGTTGCCATGAAAAACAGAGCGTTGCTATGGACTCACAGGATTCTAACCGTAGAGACGGAGCGTACTATTTTCTTTAGCGGAAGCAATACAATCGGGTTTAACAATCGAGGGAGAGGGAGCGCTTCAGAACTCCTGACCTGATATTTAGATATACCATTCTTCAATAAATATATTTGTTTGACAGGGAAGCTGTGCGCAAACAGAAATATATATTATAAAAAAAAAAAAGCACCCCAGAAAAAAGGGCACTTTCTCTCCAGGAATAAAAAGGGCAGGTGCTCAAGCCCCCTTTTATGTCTATGTGTGCACGTGCCTGATATAGTGTCCAAAAAGTAACTCACAATGCTAACTTTATTGTTCATTTAACTGTTGTATAAAATAAATAGAACATTTGCAATTGTGCACGGAAAACGGCACTCTTGCTCAATATATATATAATATATGATATAAATATAAGACAAAAACTCATTTGGGGACATCTATAACTGCACCGACACATCATGCAGTGAAAGCAAGCATGAGAGACAAACGCGATGTCAGCTCGCACTCGCAGTGCCTCGTACATAGTTAAAACAATGATTACAATATCATCATAGTTCATAGACAACATCGCACACTCCTAAGCACATATGAACTTACAATTGAACTGACATTTACTCGTTTTCTTCTCTCCTCTCGCGTGCAGGAGACAGACGCAGGCTAATATACTGCCGTAAGTGACGCAAATTGTCACGTGAACAATCAAATCCACCAAGATAGATTAAAAAAAATAATACGTACGGCCAGGCGCGTCGTTAGACATGGGCCTCCGGGGCTTCAGCCCCGGATGTTTTTTTTATAGCCCCGGATCTCAAAAAAATTAATTTATTGATAATTATTATTAGGCAAAGTGGCAACCAGCACGAGTCCACGAGCCGTGAGAGCAGGGCGAGGCCAGTAGCGTGAGTGTTAATGAGTCACCTGAATTCAAGTTCAAGCACCGGTTTCAAGTTTCTCACGGATGAACTTCGGGGGCGCGCGCGCCGCACCGGTTTCAAAAAAATAACGCAGTCAGCACCGCCGCACAGTCTTCAGTCACACCAGATGTTGTCAGGCTATATGTCAGTAAAACTCAGAAAAACGAACTTACTTACGTCGTGCCAGCCGTTTGCTCGCGGCTCAATCACGCGCAAATGCGGCGCGCCCTGTATCACGCAAAATAAACTAGCATGTAACGTCGTGTTCTGTCGTCAATTAAGTATTGAAATAACCAAAAGGGAGATTAAAGCTGCGTCAAAACTCTATGTCGGGGCTTTTGTATTCCTTTGTAGGCTAAATGTTACACATTTTGGCGTAGCCCTACTCAATTTTCATTATTTTATCAATATTGCAAAGTCATCAAAACTAACTAAATATTTTGTGACCAAAAATGTGAAAAATAGGCCTACATCTAGCCTAAATGATCGTTCATGACATTCTTTTAACTATAAGCCACCCAATTTGTCTAGATCTGTATTATTTCCTTTGTATAATGTGCTTAAATATTGCTGCACAGTCGTGTGATTTAGTCTGCTTGATTAACATTATTACAATGTATTCCTAACTCTGATATGTAGCCTATAAGGTCCTCGAATGTGTTCGAATATTTCACCAGCATCAGCCTTTTCACTATCACTCCGCTTGTCTGTGTTTGCACAACTTGCATCATTAGGCCAGTAATGGTGACAAGTGACTGTCTTTATGAGTGAACAATTGAAATTTAATTGAACTGATTTAATAGTGCCAAAAACATTGATTAACTCAAGAAAGAAACAAGTTGCTGAAACCAATCTTTAATGCTAAAAAGTTTACATCTATGCAAAATAATCCTTGAAAGATTTCTCATTTAAGGCCATTCCTGTTTGGAATATGTGGTTGTGTATTGTCAACAATAAGCAGAAACATTCTGCATTTCCATTTTCTAGTGTGGATCATTCATTTCAACATTTATCCTCATTCTCATGTTTAAGAATCTGTTATCTGCTTGACAAATAATTTATGCTACTGCCGACTGACATGTTTTTAAAGCTATTGTTATCAAAAAATGTTGGCCATCAAACACCTTAAAATGTACATATGTAAGTCTGAGAAATAAAAATTTTCTCGGGGGAGCATGCCCCCCAACCCCCCTAACTACCTCACATTTGAATGTGTGTGTCTGTGTGGTAGTATGGCCTGGTGTGGCCACAGTGCCAGGACTGAATTTTTTAACCAGTCTGCCCCCCTGCATATAGGCCTACAATATACATTATTCTCTGTATCGAATCATGTTATCTTGTTACCCACCCTAGCCCCTGACGTTTCGGGCTCAGCCCCTGATGTTTTTAAAACCTAGAAACGCCCCTGCGTACGGCTACGCGAATTAGATAGTTTTAATTTCGAAAGCATTTAGATAAGTATAAGTCAAAGTGTCATCTAAAATTTAAGATCTTTCATAAGTACAAATAAGACGTTTAAAAAAAAAAAAAAATATTTGTAAGACTTTTTATGGCCTTAAATTTGAAAAATCTAATTTAAGACCTTTTAAGGCTTTTTAAGGATCCGCGGGGACCCTGCAATGGTGAAGAAACAATATAACTTGACTTCCTTCATCTCTATGATAATTAAGCCATTTTGGGGATGAGCTCATTCTAAAATATATTTTGGAGTGGAATCTGGGTCAAGGCAGACTACAATTTCTTACACTTTATTAAACTAAGCTCTGCATGTCAAATCACTCATCTCGTTCTCCTTTCTAACTTCCCGCAGCTCCTCCCACTCTTGTACCTTCACGTGATAACGCACACACTATACTACAACTATGATATTTCTTCAAAAGCAGATCGTGGAGACATTTTAATCATCCACGATCAAAAATTGTGATATCGCACACCACTAATTTTATAAGCTCTTAACAAGTTCTCAGCTGCTCAAAATACCATCATAGTTTCGGCTACGCACATACAACGAGCGTGTTTATCCCAGAACATAGCATTGTTTTGGATGTTTGTTAAGTTCCGTCTCAAAATATACGTAATAAAGCCAACAAGTCAGAATGTGAACATATACCTATGCCTTTAGGTTCAGTGTTAAAAATGCCAATGTGAACTCTAAGAGGACCAGGACTAAATGTGTGGGGGGTTTTTTGGTCCGGACCAAAGGAACCAAGCTAATCGAACTACAAGTGTGAACAAAACCTAACATTTTTCTTTACGTTTTTCAAGGAAAAAGATGTGTAGTTATTCATATTGTAAAAATAGTAGCTATATTTGTTTTAGTTTAGTGTACATGTTTAGAAACTCTTGAGATTGTGTAGCTTTGACATCATCCATATGTAGATGTAAATGCAGCAAAAGCATTTATTTCTCTTATTTTAATTTCTGTGATTTGTCTCTTTATTTTCTGTCAGATTCCTCAGGAGACCGAGTGAATGAACCAGTGGCTGAAATGTCACCGCTGTTGAATGGAGATGATCCTGATGGAGAGAATGAGCAGCAGAGTTCAGTATAATGCGATAAGACACGCCCACCAGTGTCAATCACTGTGACATCAACAATCGAGCTCAACAACAGATTTCTGCTTTATTAAAGTAAGAAATGAACCTGTGTTCTGGAAAAAAGTTGGAATGAGTTCTTTTGTGATGAGCACATGACTAACAGCAGGTTACAGAAGACACCTGTTGAGTCGAGATACTGACACTAATCTCACTACTGAAGAATTACTGAGAACTGAGAAGCACAAGCACAAGTAATGTGATGAAGAGTTACTATATGTGTTTTTCCTGAGGTTTAATTCATGGGACATGTGTTCAATGTATATGTGATTATAATCAAGGTATTAATCAATATTTTTCCTTATAAATATCAAATGAGTTGAATGACTTCTCTGGAGATTTTACTTTGTTATTGAAGTTACCAGTGTGATTACTGAAATGTTCTTTTCATGTATTCTTTAATGTCTGTATTTGATATCTGAATGCACTAACAGTGCTTCCAGAAATTAAATAGGGAAATGTTTTGTGTTTGAGAAAGGTCTTCAACGTGTTTAAACATATAGGGGTCATTGAAGCCAATTGTTTAAGGGACCATTTCTTTGTTAAAGCCTTACTTTCCATTTAGACTAAAGTGTAGCTCCCCTTGAGAGAAAGAATGCATTATCTTGATGTTTTGAGAAAACTCTCCTGTTTATAGTTAGAGCCTGGCCAAATCCAACCTTGGAAAAGCTGTGTGTCTGTGTGTGTGTGTTAGTCTTCTTGGTTACAGGTTAAGGAACCACTGGCATTATTGGAGATTGACTGAGTTGTTGTTCGGGACATGCTGGTGCCCAGCAACCCAAATCTGTGAACTGGAAGGTCATGACGTGCCTGACTTCAGGGTCTGAGTGTCAGCGGCATAATTGATGGAGATGAGCTTTAGTTTATGTATATTTGTGGAAAATTACTATGTTTATCTATTTCTTAGCCAATTAGAAACTGCAACTTGAAGCAATGACGTAGCTTGGTGAATGGCATAACTGCTGTGATCTTTATAACTGTAAGCGGGGACGGCCTACGAACTCCTGTGTGAGTCTTGAAGCTGACTTCTGCTGATGAAACTGCAAACTATCTTCAGTAAAACTTTTTTTCAATTTTTTATAATTCTGACTCCGGGTCTTCTTTCAAACATCTGGTCCTTGGGTCCTAAACTGTTACCCCCTAACAGTAAAATGTACAGAAAAAATAAGTATAATAATGATAATGTTGCCAATAACTTGCTATATCCATGTTACTTGTATTTTTTTTAATGAAAATTTAGAAGTGGAAGAAATGCAGCTACAAAGTGAACCATGGCATTATTTGGCTATGATCTATTCTATTGGATTTGACCACTATTCGCATTTCCAATGCAGTTGCATAGAGAATATTAACTTCGATGCACTTCTGTTATTTTTGAAGCAGCTTTCTGAAACTACTGCATGCTGAAATAATGTAAGTATAGTAGTGTTGCATATATCCTAACTATGGTTGTTCTCTGAAACGCATGCTGGAATAGCTATAAAAGGCTGCAAAATCCAAGATGTGAATAAAATTTCCAAAATGAAACTCGTACACTCGGTGTTTTTTTTTTTTTTTTGTTTTTTTTTTTATATAAAAGGAAATGCACATAAAATTGTAATTTTTTTTTTTTTTAAATTGGTTAAATTAATGACATTTGTATTTAATTATTTAATAATAAAAAAAAAAATACAGGTACTGCATTAGATTAAACTGAGAAGGGTCATAGCACTTGCATATTGTTGTCCTATTGTTAGTTTAACTTAGCCTGGGAAAACCCAGACAAACTTCCGGCAAATTTAGATTTGCTCTGCAAGTAGTCTGGCAAAGAGCCCATTCAAGCCGATTTCTAATCCGTCCAAATTGAGGCACCAATCAGAAACGTTGAGGCGGGCTTTACACGATGACGATCGTTCTGATTGGTTTTAGGTCTATCCAATTGCGCCCAGAGGCATTTGAGCGACGTCCGTTGGTGACTGACGCCCCTTTGGAAATTAGTTATTAATGAAGCTTTGCCAGACCATAACTCAGTTACTACCGAGAATGGTCTGGTTTTAACCAGGCTAAGTTTAACTGCTTCTATTGTTCTCATTTGTAAGTCGCTTTGGATAAAAGCGTCTGCTAAATTAATAAATGTAAATGTAAATAAACTGTGATGGAAACACATTTAGGCTTACAGAAGAAACTCCTAAGTTTATTTATTTAGGAATATAAGATAAAAAAAAAGTACAGGCTTATGTGACTAAATAATTCATTCGTAACTGTAATAATATTTGGACTCGTATCGCATCTGAAACGTTGCTCTGACTGAGTCTAATAAATTAGAAATTCTGTGTTATAAAATTCCAGAGTAGAATCGGTCGAATACAAACTTGAACTTTGCTGATAGATTTAAAAGCAATAATTACAATAAACTAATATTAAAAAATCAGAAAGTCAAAAGAAACCTACCTCTCCCATGAGGGAATAGTGCAAAAGGGAAGATGAGGAGACAGAACAGGAAGTTCTGCAGACCTGTGACATTGCAACAATTAAAGGGGAAAGCACTGACATTACAAAAAGGACAGCCACATCAGGTATATGAATTAACAGTTTTTTTGTGAAATCTACTAAACGACATACTGTATATTAAACAATAATTTCTATACCTGTTACACCTACCTCTTGTGTTGATGGAGCCCATTGCTTCAGAGATGTTTGTATTTTTGGACATCTTTTTATTAAATGCTGCAAGGAGACGCAGAAGAATTAGTGAAATATCACACATGGCTTAAACGGCCTGGTGCGGAAACCTCCCTATATAGCCTATCGTGCACACACTCAAATGACTATGGCTAGAGTTTAAACTCTTGAATTCTGTATGAATGTCAAGGGCTATGTTGGAATAATTGTGCGTCAAGTTAGACCTTTTGTTGGGCCTAAATTCGTAATGCATAATTCCATGGTGTTATGCATGTAATGGTCACAAATCATCATCAGTATGTAAATAAACTGTTTCCATCATGCCCATTTGAACTAATGCAAAACGCAAGATAATCTGGATCTAGCACATTCAGGGCCCTATTTTAAGGATGTGCATGCAAGTGTACTTAGGGCGTCCGAATCCACTTTTGCTCGTTTAATGACAGGAAAAATGGCTGGGGCACGGTTTAAAAAGGTTGTCCCTATTTCCTTAAAGGGATAGTTCACTTTGAAATTAATTTTTGGTATGTTTTAGCTTGCCTCAAGGGCATCCAAGATGTAGGTGTCTTTTTTCCCGCAGTAGTTTCAATTTTGATATTTTTAGGTCAAACCGTTCTTGTCTGTCAGTCATATAATGCAGGTCTATGGTCACTGTCTCAAAGAGCATGCACAGAGTCCAAATTAAAACAATTCCCCGTCGTCCAAATTAAACAATTCCCCATCGTAAGTAGCCTACACATTGATGGCCTAAGACACGAAACGAGCGGTTTGTGTGAGAAAACGAACAGTATTTATATCGTTTTTACCACTTATACACAGCCATGTCCGAGTGATCTGATCTGACGTGTGCGCAGACTGGTGCATAGATATATACACTAGATGTCGCCTTAAAGACATTCGTTCCAATGAATGAATAATGTATCGTAAATAAATAAATGTTCTTCCTTAAAATACAGGGTGCATAAGTCTGGACACCCCTATGTTAAATTCCCATAGAGGCAGGCAGATTTTTATTTTTAAAGGCCAGTACGTATGATGTATTACCAGATTACCCACCTCGCTAGACATAGTTCCACGCGATACAGTTGGCTTGCTCCGATCAAAACAAACGCACATGAGCAGCGGTAGAGAGGGGGAGGAGGCCGCCGCAAGTGAGTTTTTACGACTGTGTTGTGAAATATACGCCCCCCCCCCCCCCCCCCACAGCTGTAGGGGAAGCTCGTGGGGAAAACACGCGACAACAAAAGGGAAAATCAGCAAAGAAGTGACTAGAGTTTGCTAGAGTTGCAGAGTTCTCCTTTAACAAAATAAATGCTTGCACAAAATTTACTGATCTCCAACTTTTCAGTGGTGTTACAACCCTGCAACTACTATTTCAAAAATTTAACTTCTGCCATCATTTACTTAAGTCATGTTATTTCAAACATGCTGTTGTTTGTCACTCTTTTCCATTCAACATTTCATAGTGACTTCAATGTTCAAGCTCAAAAAAGGAAAAGGACCAAAAATGCACTATTGTGTTGACCAAACAATTCATGCTATATATTCCAAGTCTTCTAACGTCAGATGATAACTTTGTGTAACGGACACTGTTATTCACCGATAATCTTCCACTTCTCCAATGTTCTGCCAAAATTGTTGATGTGCTGCAGTAGGTTTTACATCCTTGACACTAAATGTCATTTGTTAAATATGTCAAAGCAAAGCACAATGAACAACTGTGAGTCTGAAGAAAAGAGAATGAGATTTGAGATGTGTGGCATTACCAGCATTTTTTCAGTCTGTTCCTCACTCAGAAGACTTGGAATATAGCATGAGTCATAAGTCATATGGACTTTATGGTGTGGTTGGTACAGTAATTAAGATGTCCACCTGCACACTCATGAACACATTTCTGTTCTCTGTTTCTGTTTAGCTGTGACATGTGAAGAGAAGGAAGAGACAGTGACGGAGGGAGAATCTATCACTCTACACACCAGTCTTACTCACATACAGGGTACTGATACGATACAGTGGTGCTATGAAGCTGAAGACAATCTCATTGCTGAAATCAATGGAGGGAACAGAAGGACATTGGCAGGTGCTGATGGGAGATTCAGAAGCAAACTCATGCTGGATGAGAGAACTGGGAATGTCACTATCAGTAACATCAGAACCATTCACTCTGGACTCTATAAACTACAGATCAACAGCGGCAAAAGAACCAAATACAGTCTTACTGTCAATGGTAAAGTATATTAACTCTTCCAATGTGTTATCATGCACTAAGTAATCAATTTAGATGATCTGAAACTAAAGCTTTTTCAAAGTGCTCAATCTTTAATTACTTTTAGATTGCTTGCAAGTACAGGGCCACGTTATGAATTCATAATGTTATGTGAATATACAGTTAGGAGATTGGTTGTAAGTTGTAATATTACATGAATAAATTAGGGATATTGCATTCCGAGGGTGGGGAGAGCATTCCCAGCATGGAACTGTGAATGAGAATGTTCTGGAAAGGGATTTTGTGGCTTTCTGTGATGGAACCACGAGACGTCGCTCGTTGACCGATCGTAGGTGTCTGGTAGGGATGTAGGCTCGTAGGAGTGAGTGAAAGTAGGAGGGAGCTGAGCCTGTGATAGATCTGTAAGCAAGCGTCAATGCCTTGAACTTGATGCGAGCAGCGAGTGGTAGAAACTGCAGAGAGATGAACAGAGGAGTGACGTGGGCCCTTTTGGGCTTGTGGAAGACAAGATGAGCTGCAGCGTTCTGAATCATTTGTAGAGGTTTAGTTGCACATGATGGAAGTCCAGCCAGAAGAGCATTGCAGTAGTCAAGCCTAGAGATGACCAGGGCCTGGACGAGAAGTTGTGTTGCATGCTCAGTTAGGAAAGGCCTGATCTTTACTAGATCAGATTTCATTACTAGAATTTTCAAGCTTCTTCCAAAAGTTGCTCATCCACACTGAGATGTCTCAAAATGCTTAAATCAGCTTAATCACATGATGATATTTAGTGGCCATTTACACAACACCGTTGTCAACTAAAAACATTATTGTTTCCATGTAATCTCCAAAAACGCGAATTTGTGAAAACGGTAACAATGTTCATGCAGTGTTTCTTTACAAAAGTGACATCGCCAATTACTGGCCTTAATAATACAGCATTTTCTGTTGTTTTCACAGATCTTTGTGAATGGGATTGTTTTGACAACGTTGTCGTCTGTACTCGAAAAACTGCTGTTTTAGGATACGTTTACAGAACATCTATGTACTAAAACGGAAAAGTTTTTACTTAGCGTTTTTTGCGCGTACAGATGACATCATTGTCAAAATGATTCCTGTTCACACAGATCCGAAACCGGCTAAAAACACTGTATGAACACATGCCAGAACAGTAGTTGGTGATGTTTGTAAAGAAACACCTCATGGCTATAAACTGAACACGTAGTATACATGTGCATGACGTCATCGTTTTCACAAATACACGTTTTCAAAAACTTGCACTCCCCTCCCCAATGTTCAACATGTGGTTATAGCCTTGACTTTTATGTTTCACGTAAAACGTTATGTTTACCTCATGAAAACCATTCAGTGTTTGTAGTAGTTTGCTAGATAAAAATAACCCATAATGAAAACACCTTTATGACGCCACTTTTTAAGTTTTTATATTTGACAAATTGAAGTAACAGAAGTAGCTTATTTCATTCAAAGACAATTTCAAATTTCCAATGTTTGTTTACAGCTTTGAATTTGACTGTTGATTACTATATCTAAAAATAACTCTGGACCAAGAGAGACTTCATTATTTAGATATTTTCCTTAAGAAAAATTGACATGTACTACATGAAATATTGTGAAAAAGTTAAATAATTAAAATGAACTGAATTAAATAATGAAATTCCCAGCCCTATAAAATATAGTTTGAAATTATTTATTTTAATACATCTATAAATCATTCCATGGCTTAAACATGTAAATACTACAGCACATTCTGCTTTATGATTTGTGAATTCATCTTCTGCTCTGCTATCTGACTGCTTTGTTGATATATTCATTATGACTTTATTCTCATAATATTAAAACTTAAATTAACAAAACAAAAAAAACTAAAAATATAGTTTTTTTATGGTAAAAGGCTAAATAACATTAATATACATTTACTACAACAACATTCCTATGAGAACTGTATAATCTGGTTTGATGTTATATTTGTCTGCATTAGCGCATGCTTTATAGGTTGGGTTTTTTTGGGTAAGTTGTTAGTCCAAAAAAAAAATAAGTTTTGCAGGAGCGATATAAGTTTTTCTGCATATTTGCATGTTCAGTTGAAGCCTTGTTGCATGAATTCTATCAAAGTGTGTTTACGAACAGTGTATCTGCTCATCAAACAGTAAAAATATAGTAGTGCTGTAAAAATTTACGCAATTTTTTTTTTCAGTTTAACACATTAAAAATATTTAACACAATTAATCCATCCGTAGTTTCCCAAAATAATAATTTTGCCAATATTTTTAAAGCCTAATAAATTTGAAAATGTATAGCTTTTAGTTATACCGTAATGTTGAATGGCTATAATTAATGGCTAAAATTGAGAGAGAAAAAATCTATTTCATAGAGACATCAGTAGCAGTATTGGTATCGGTGATACTGGCCTTCATTCATAAAAGTTAAAAAACTTTAATCTAGGTGTGATTAATCGCGATTAATTAAAGAGAAAATTTGCGTATACCTCATAAGAAACCAAAGCAAAATAGATGGTTCTACTTATGAATGTTTCGTTTTCTTGCACCCTTATGGGATTAAAAAAATGAAAATGAAGTTCATGTTTAGTAACATGCCAAAATAGTTGGCAAAAATCTCATCTAAATGTATGTGATGTTGAAAATGCAAACAAAATGAATTCAAACATTTGTTTTTCTGTCTTTCTCTGTTTCTGCTGCTGCTGTGACATGAAGTGAGTTCAATGTCAGTGAAGGAGGGAGATCCTGCCCTTCTCCAGACTGCTGCTACAATACAGCCAGGGGATCTGATACTGTGGACGTTTGGAGCTGAAAACCGTCTTCTTGTTAAAGCTGATTCAAAAATAACTGATATTAATAATGAGAGACTGGAGCTGAACAAGATGACTGGATCTCTGACCATCAGAAACATCAGAACTACAGACTCTGGACATTATAAACTACAGATCATCAACACAGAACAGACCACATTCAGAAGATTCAATGTGACGGTCACTGGTGAGTAGAACAACAATTATTAAAAAACAGTCCTCAGCGGTTTTCCAACAGTGCTTTCCCGTTCCAGATTATGTGAGCAGTGCGAATCACTAGTTAGTTAGTGCGGTTTATTTGAATGAGTGTGAACGCAGCCATCCGAACTAAACAAGCTGGCCAAACTAACTCTGGTGCGGTTCGAATTAAATATGAACGCAACACTGACAAATGACATGTAAACCAACCAAAAACTGGACATGATGTCACTAGATGTGACCCTAAAAAGGACTGAATGCTTTTTTCTCGTCCTAATCGGGATGTTGCCCTTCACAGTTCAGTGATGGGGGGATTGCTGCACCTGTTTTGACTTTTTTACACATTTTATGAGCTCTTTGTGAGTTCTCAGTTCAGCTGCTCAAAATACCATTATAGTTTCGGCTACGACACACAGTGAGCCCAGAACACAGCATTGGTTTGGATGTTCGGTGATTTGTGTCTCAAAATATACATGATTGTAGTAGACATGAAAGCGTTAATGGTTTTGATTGTCACGTGATCACGGTGTAGGGTCATGGGATTATGTAGGAATGTGAATATTAGTCACCTGTTCATTGATTGTGATAGGGAAAGGGGGTGAGCAGGGACGATGTATTCTTTGTTGACCACTAAACTTCGTACCATCGAGAAACATCAATCTGTGCAAATGCAATAAACAAGAGCAAGAAAAGTGATTTTCTTCTCCGATGTTTTATTTGTGCGTCATAAGTGGATTGGATTGAGTAGCCGCTATAATGATAAAAGCCAACCAGTCAGACTGTGAACATATCCCTATGCCTTTAGGTTCAGTGTTAAAAATGCCAATGTGAACTCTAAGCGGACTAGGACTAAATGTTTTTTTTTTTTTTGGGTCCGGACCAAAGGAACCAAGCTAATTGAACTACAAGTGTGAACAAAATCTAACATTTCTCTTTACGTTTTTCAAGGAAAAAGATGTGTAGTTATTCATATTGTAAAAATATTAGCTATATTTGTTTTTGTTTAGTGTACATGTTTAGAAACTCTTGAGATTGTGTAGCTTTGACATCATCCATATAGATGTAAATGCAGCAAAAGCATTTTCATTTCTGTGATTTGTCTCTTTATTTTCTGTCAGATTCCTCAGGAGACCGAGTGAATGAACCAGAGATGTCACCGCTGTTGATTGGAGCTGATCCTGATGGAGAGAATGAGCAGCAGAATGAGCAGCAGAGTTCAGTATGATGCGATAAGACACGCCCACCACTGTCAGTCACTCTGACGTCATCAACAATCGATCTCAACAGCAGATTTCTGATTTTATGAAAGTGAGACATGAACCTGTGTGCTGGAAAAAGATGGAATGAGTTCTTGTGTGATGAGCACATGACTAACAGCAGGTTAGAGAAGACATGTGTTGAGCCTGCTCTTCTTCACTGCTGAAGAACTACTGAGAACTGATGAAGCACGAGCACATGTAATATGCTGAAGAGTTATTATACCGGTATGTGTTTTTCCCAAGCGGCAACCTCCCCGTCTCTCTCTTGAAACCAACACGGAAGTGAGTTAAACTGCAATTCATTGACTGGCCGCTTGAGGCTGGCTGCACAAGTGAGTCAAATCTGTATCTCCCCCATGTTAAAACGACCAACTTTACTGCAGAAAAAAAACATGTTTACAGCCTGGTTCTCTCTGTGGCTTTGGTCTATACAGTTAATTTTGCCCTTCATAACAACTGTGAGGGGGGTGAATTTTTTTATAACTCATCTGTTTAGTTGATTAATATTTAAAGTTCTGCATAATTAAGGGTGTGGCCTCTTGAGTGACAGGTGGATTGCCGCTGATGTCAATGCTAGCCGTTTGTCTGCTGTTACTAGCCGTCACTTCACCTCAGCAACTGTTAGCTGCTGAACTTGCCATCTCTGCAGTGTTTTGTGCTTTTTTCGGGATTCTTTCATACAATTTAATACACCCATTACTTCGCCCACGGCTTAGGATTCCGTCGTTGTCGTCGAGTATCGTTCGAGAGAACAACCAGCGCTGTATTTCAGTTGTTTTCCTCTGTGAACATGCACTAATGGATGTCTGACAATTTCGTTCCTTTTTGGAGTTTTCAGATTTAAAAACGTCAATAAAGGCTCGTTCGTTCTGCTCTCACGGAACAGATAGAGATTATAATATGCTCATGTACCGTCAGATGAAATCCTGCAGGTGTCGGCGCTTTCTCCGTCCATGCAATAAATGCACATCCTTGAATGAGCGTGGATTTCTAGCGCATTTACTTTAACTTCATAGGTAATATATCTATGGTTTAACCCATTTGAGAGGCGGCCAAAATCAGAATTCAAAATGGACTGAATAAGCTCTCTACGAACTTGACGAGCGATGCCGCGCTGACGGACCATAGACTATAAAAAAAGAGTGACTGACATGCACAAATCACTGTCACACACACTCTCTCAGAGTAATATTAAGTTACTGCATAAAACATTTTCAACTAGCAGAACAGAACAGAATCACAATACACAGTCTCACTTGTAGCCATGTCTTTTAACTATTATAATATTTCGAAGGGCAAAAATAGGAACTTTTAATTGGCTTTACATCATCAACTGTCACTTTAGCGCGAGGCCCTGTGCAGTCGCAGACTTGGTACTGTCAGTAGCATAACGTTATAGCATTATCTCCCCAGCCTGAGCTAACTCGGATCACGTCGAGTTAGGTGGGCGTGATTTCAGTTAGCCAGGTTCCTCAGCACCACTCACGCCCCACCTCTTTGCCCATTTTCTGTTATCCTGAGTGACGCAAGGCCAAGATGGCGACGGCCGGCTCCGCCCACTTTAGGCTTCAAAAATGCTCTTCAGAAACCTACGGGTGACGTCACGGACACTACGTCCATATTTTTTTACAGTCTATGGTTTTTCCTGAGATTTAATTCATGGGACCTTTTCAGTTTATACAAAGAGTAATCAGTTTGAATAATTATGAAATATTCATATGTTGTAACCTTGACGAAGTTCCGGCAAATTTAAGATTTGCTCTGCAAGTCCGTCTGGCCAAGAGCCTATTCAAGCCCATTTCCAATTTTTCCAAGGCACGTTTGTGATTTGGATTTCCCATTTTTTGCGTGCGTGTTCTCGTTATCAGGGAGCTCTCGTGATTCGCTTCATTCTCAGTTAAAGCCCAGTTCACACGGGACGATTTAAAAATTGTCGGCCGATTTTCCAAACCTGAGAGACCCCACACACGGGGATATAAAATCACGGGTCTAACAGTTTTGGTCGTACAGTGTGTGGTGCGCAGCCACACGGCAAAATCAACACATCACACACGAACCGATTTAACTCCCGAGCATTCCCAGGTCAGACGGGAAATCGCGCACAATACCTCGAGATCAAACGTGACTTCAGAGTAAACAATCATGGCGGACGAAGAGGATGCAGTGGCAATAGTTTGTAGTTTGTTTTTAACCGAAAAAAACCGTTATCAAAATAAAAGGCGATGATCTCTGATGTCCACCGGACTTTCTGGTGCGCCATGCCGCCGGCTGTTTTGATTATATTTCCCGGTGTTTCCTCGCGCCTCGTCACCTCGATTTCTGATTGGCTACACTCCACAATCCACAGGCTGCGTGCTCGGGGGACACCACACACGAGAAGAAATCAGGGCCAAATAAATCCAACATGTTGGATATCCCCGATTTGAGATCGGAGCGGTCCCGACGTCCTTCCAGGCAGACGAGAGCAGTCTTAACACACCACACACGGCAGGAATATCTGATCAGATTATTTTACGATAATCGGAGCATCCTTAAGATTGTCGGAAGGGGTGAATCGGGGCTAAAATCGGCCTAATTATCCTGCCGTGTGAACCAGGCTTAAGCTGTGATTGTGAAGCATCGCATTTTGAGTGGTTACTGATAAACATACTCCCTTTTAGGTGTATATATAATGCCCATTTGCACACAAATGAATAGTATGCTTTCTAAGTACATTCAACTAAATATTGTGTGTTTTATAAACATATAAATTTAAATTGCAATATGGGTTGAGTACAGCATTAAGCTATTGGCTAAAAAGCAAAAGAGTAAGATGATTAAATATAAATGTTATTTGAGAGTTATTCTGTTTGGTTAAAAGATGAATGTGTGATTATATCATTATGTGTGTTTTAAATTAGATGCAATTTTGTGAATACAGGGAGTGTAAATGCTTTAATTTAAGATATACACTACCTCATAGGCTACATACTCAGGTTTATTTACTCTGTTAAACTTGAAGTGCATCGATTTGAGAAAATATGTTTAAATAAGAGCTGATGCATTTTTTGTGTGTAATAATTGTTGATTTATTGTCACAATTGATTCTCGTGAAAGCTGTGATTGTGAAGCATCGCATTTTAAATGGTTACTGATAAACACACTCCCTTTCAGGGGCACTACACAGAGACACAATCCTCAGTTAACCAATCGCTGTCTTCACTCAGGACGTGTGACACTTTCAAATGATCCATGGTGCTACAATTACCAAACATCAGTACTGGAATAGCTTTAGCTTTATTGTTCACTACATCTGAACTGATTCCAGACAGTCAATGTGGTGCAGAAATAGGGAAACTCTGATCTATTTGACACTTAAAAGATTATTTAGCTTTTTGACAGTTTCAGAAGCAGTGGCGGCTGATGGAACTTTTCTAATCCAACAATTTTAGCACAAGTCCCAGTATGAATTGTTTTGATCCACGTCATGTTAACGGGCATTACAATGTAAAGACGGTGTCCCTACAATAACAGACTGGCTTGCATCCAATAAACTATTCATTCCAGAACATTGTGCAAGTTTACTGCAAAAGTGCTGCTGCTAACTTCACATGCTTTTGAAAATCCAGCATTTAGTTGATCCTGATAAGCGCTCATTGTCACAGTGAGAGTGTTTGGCATCGCGATGGTTTTCCAGGTGGACTGTTAAAATGGGTGGAGCTTACGTCTAGCTCCTCCCCGCTAGACAACCAGTGAGAAGGAGCAAATGTAATTTGGGCCTAATGGGTGTAGCTAGAATATCTAACCACACCCTAACCCTAAGCACAACTCTATCCCTCCACCCCATTAGATGTCATTCTACTGCAGAGTACTGTAAGACTGGAAAAACTGGTTGAAGTATGACCATTGCTCAATAAGACAATGGATCTTGCTGGAAATGAACATTTGACCTCCCCCCCCCCCCCCCCCATGCAGTCTCACCTAATCTACATTTCATTCTCTCTCTCAGACACACCTAAAACTCACACAAGAATACATATGGTTTGATGTGAATGATTATCATTGAGTATTATGTTTAGTATCATTTGAAATGTCTCAGAGTGAGTGGTACAAATGTCTCATTTCCAAATAAGTAAAACAAAATGTAATAAGGTTTTAGTGTGTCACGTGAATTCTATCAATCACATACAACCTTGAAATATATTAAGGAAGGATAATAAAAGTGGACAATAGTTGTTGTAAAACTAAATCTTTATTAAAAGTCACGAAAAACATTCACCAAAAGTCATTTCAACAAAGCTTATAATTATTCTAATGCATCATGTGTTGCTAATTATTATTTTGTTTAGGGTAATTATGTATGCAGTCATGAATTTAATTGAATAGATCAATAAAAATTATATTCTGTGCAAATACAATCAATACATTTTCAATAGATTAAAACATTCTGTTAATAAACAGCTGTGCAAGTATAGGAAAGCTGTCGAGTATTAATGCATGTTTTATTTTCATGATTATACCAGTAAACTTCAGCAAACATATCTGGAACTAAACCTTCTGCTCAGTTCACACTGTTGGTCTGATTTGACTCCAGAGGTCTGACAGTGATGTCTTATTATACCTTTATTTAACCAGGAGGTCCCATTGAGATTCAGAATCTCTTTTACAAGAGAGACCTGGCCAAGGTAGCAGCCAAATCACACAAATGCATACATAACAAACACCAAATTACATTTTCACGATAAAAGAAATACAAATTGTTAAAAAATAAAAATATAAAAACACAATGAGACTCTTAAGAAAAACAAGAACATGTCTCCATCACAACACTCTTTACAGTAGTTTTAAATTCATTTATGGACATAAGGGTTTCTAACTTTAGCTCTTTTTGTAGATTATTCCACCCCCAAGGTGCTAAATAAGAAAAAGCAGTTTTTCCCAATTCGGTTGTAACTCGTGGCACCTTAAAAAGCAACCACTTTGAGGAGCGTAGCTGATAGGTACCAGAGCAAACAGAGAGGAGGTTACAGAGGTACAGTGGAAATTTGCCAAGTATAGCTTTATAAATAAAGATATACCAGTGCTGTTGTCTACGAATTTTAAGTGATGTCCAACCAACTAAATCATAAAGAATGTCTGGTCTCTTCTTCTCTGATCAGCTCACTTCTTGTAGATCTGATGTCATAAACCAGCACAGCAACAGTAGCCACGCCCACCAGAGCAGAGACGACCAATCGGATCACAGCTTCAGTAAAACCACAACAGTGGATGTGAGCTGAAATAAAAAGAAAAACACTAAATCAGAATTGTGCATTTACAGTGGTTCCCTTTTTCACTACTTGTTTTCTAGTATTGTGTAAAATAAGGCAAATAATATAATTCTAGAGTCTTCTAAGAGCTTCAGCCCTTGTTTAACCTCAGCTCTTGTGGGAACCTGTGATTATGTGACTCTTTCTCCAAGATCTTTTTTTGCACTAATGTTTTCTAAAGCAACAGCCCACTTACGCTCACTCTCTCTCTCTCTCTCTCACACACACACACACACACCTGCTTCACGTCTCGGTCGCTTTTCTGCGGTCTGTTCTCTGTTCCAGTTAAATCACAAAAGAAAAAAAAAACAGCAAATGAAGAATTCAGAAGCAAAAGCCTCTAAGTGCTATCAGCAATTTTCTTTTAAAATTAGCATTTTTATCAAACTCGTATATTTAGGTTCAGTAATTTCACTTTAATGACAATTAATAGGTCATTTTCATTGCCATCAAAGGGAAATAACTAAACATAAACATACAAGCTTAATAAAAATGATCATTCTAGAAGAAAATTTCAGACGGCTTTCTGAAGTCTTCAAATGCACTTGTGTGCACAAATAGTTCAATCTTTCTATGAATGCATGTGGTGATCAAACGTAAACCTTGAATGCAATGTAAGTCGCTTTGGATAAAAGCATCTGTTAAATGCATAAATACATTGTAAATAAAAATCTTGCAATTTGAATTGGTTTATGTGGTTGATGGTTCAGCCACCATCAGCAGTAACAAAACAACACTTATGAATATGTTTGGTCACAACTGCACGAGTGTTTCCGTTCTGACATAATCTTTTAAAGCTTTACAGAAACTAATATCGCACTGACTGAAAACATTAACAGAGTAAGAGTGAGTGATGTACCTGAACTTGGCTGACAGAGTTCAGTAATGTTGCTGTCCTCAGTCTGGTTGACGGTTGAATGGTTCACAGCACAGCTGGATGACAATAAATTGGGGCATGGCGATCTTTCTGATGATGAAGAATATTGTGGAGTCACTGATAATGACAGATGTTACTGTGACGTTAGTCTCATCACACACTTCTGATCTTATTTTATAGTATATCCACATATTAAATGGAACTAAAGCCATTGAGACATCATAAAATTATGGAATAGTGAAAAGAAAATATTTTTTTATAAATTACTATTATTCTCTACTTACCATAGACTGTGAGATTAAAACTCATGTAACTGGCCCCTCTACTGAAAAGTCTAAGTTGATAAAGTCCTGTGTCATTGGTTCTGGTGTTTATGATGGTCAGAGATCCAGTTTGATCCAGTTTCAGTCTGTCTCTGAATCTCTCATCATACGTAGACTTTGATTCCGATTCGACTTCAGCGATCCTTGTGCTTCCGAACGTCCACTGTATCAAAAAATATTTCTGTGTTTCAGTAACATCAGTGTTTAGAGTGACAGAATCTCCCTCCATCACTGACACTGACTTCACTTCATCTGTCACATCTACAGAAAAAAGGGAACATATTTTGTAACAGACATGATGTTTGTTATTAATGAGCAGACTTAAAGTTATCAGTGATTTTAGTGTTTTCATAGACATTTTCTTTAGTGAATGTTTAATTAATTGCAGTAAACTTTTAAAGAATAACAATAAAAGTTCAGGAGTTCAATGTCAGGTGATTTTTCTCCACCACTCACTTTCGTGTGCAAAACAGAAGTGAAACTACAACAATTATTTTTGGATAAGACTGATTTAAAACTAAATATCAAATTTTGTTTTGGAATTCCTAAGACTAAAAATCGCAGCATGTCCCAGAACTTATAAATTACGTTTGTACAGATATTAAAGAGATAAGAATTTGTGAAACTTTTAACGAAAACCAACGTAATGCTAAGTGTTTATTTTATATATAAGAAAATAAGGGACATCATAATTAAAAACACTAATAACTTACCAATCAGACGCCACAAGCACACAAAGAACACAATAACTGCATTAACCATATTCCTTGGCTGTATGTCAACCACTTTAAACACGCAGTAAAACCGCCCGTTCACATCACAAGCGACCACTTTGTTGCTGGTTGTTGCATGTCGTCAAATGTATAGGGTCTCTATAGGCGTTCCCATTGGTTGCCTATAGCGGATGTCATGGCATGTTGTTTCAGTGAACAGTTTCTAAAATAACCATTTTTCTTGGCGTGAATAACATTTGCAACCTGGAAAAAACGTAAATAAATACGCAAATAAATAGATAAATGTGCAAATGAATACATAAATCCACATATTCCTGCATACAAATATAAAATTTAATACATTTTATAAATATAAATAATTAAATGTGCGAGGAGATAAATAATAGGATAATTAAATTAATAAAACAAATGTTGGGGAAACAAAAACAAAAAAATGCTAACCTGATAGTTTACCTTTCCTTTTAACCGAATTCATTTTTGAATAGCTCCGTATTTATTTCTCCTTGGCGCAACATGCTAATCGTTATATAATATATATAGCCAATCTGCAAAAAAATTCTTACCAATAGCTTTTTTTACCATGTGTTCCTATAGGTGTCTAGTAACACCTCCCAATTTATCCACGGCCAAATCCTCGGGGAAACGTCTGGAGAGGCAATCAAAGTTGGGGTGCCCAGAGATGTCTAACTAGGGGTTTTTAGGGGTGCCGAATCTATCTGGTTTTATTGAACAATTACAAAACAAAACTTACTAAATCGGTTTAAGGCCAGACACTACAGGTGAATAGAGTCAAATTTTTAACTAGCAGATATCACCATGAAACTTTCCCAGTTGATTACCTATATTAAGATGAGAAAAAAATGTATTACAAGTTTTCTGTAATTTAATGTTTAAATATGCAAATTAGGCTATATCTAATTAAATATGCGCTAATTTGCATATATTTTAAAAAACGAAATCTGAGTATTGGATAAAGCCAGGTTAAAAATAATGTTTTCATTGTGTTCACATATTAGATGGGGAAAAAATTACTGAGGGTTTCATCATGGGCGTCAGTTTGGTTTGAAATGTGCTGGGGACAGAGACGCATTGGGAAGTGCATTTTCAGAAGTGCTGGGTACAATGACGCATTCATTTTTTTCTCTCTTTCGCGCAGGTTATGTTTTGAAAGACGATGTCCTGTAGCTCAGGCACGGCCAACAGGCCCACCCAAAAGTAAAAAAAAAAAAAAAAAAAAAAAAAATTACTATTATAATTTTGTCAATAATTATCAAAAAAAAAAAATCGCCAATAAGCTCATAATTTGTGCTAAAATAGTGTTTAGTTTTAAAAACCATTTAAAAAAGCTGGTTATATTTTGATGTTTCTGCGCAAGTTCAGCAGACAGTGAGGTTCGGGTTTGTTCTGATCAGAGCTCGTGAGTGGAGAGCGCATTTCTGAATATTCCGCTCTGCTCGTCCACTTCGTAAAAGTAATGATTATGAATGATTGTTAATAGGCTATATCTTCATTACCTAGAGATATAATTAAACAAAAAGTAGTCAAAACACATATAAGAGAACATAGCCTAAGTTGTTTATTTTTTACAACATTGTGTTCTTATTTTGTTTAATTAACGAAATGTCAATCTTCGTGTTTATAACAGAAGATACAATACAATACAAAAATCTTCAAGATGTATAACGGATTGTCACCTTATAAACAGTCCTTTTTTAATGGAATAATACACCCTTATAATAAAGAAAAAGCTTCAGTGATAAAGAATATGAACGCAATGCATTAATTATAGGCTACATTAAGCGTTTAGAAACCCTTTATTATAAAGAAAATAGGTGGCTCTTAACGTGTATTTCTGGCATTGCGGTGCACAGCAAATATTCAATGCATTCAATGAAAATATTCAATGCAAAACAAAAATGAAAAATACAATTAGCCAATAAAATAAACAAATTATTGTGGCATTAATTAGCCCATAAACAATATTTATTTTAAAGCCTAAACGAATTTGTTTAAAGAAAAACACCAGCGTTGGGCGTTTATCTGCAGGCTAAGTGTTTCAGCCGCCCTTTTCAAACTGGCGCAATAAAATGCAACAGAATTTGAATAGTTAAACATGAAGAGGATTATCCGTCTGGCATGGCCGCTCGCTCTAACGTTAACCTATAAATGTTTGCTATTATGAAGCGCATATCCAAGTGTTTGTGCGGAGTGTGGAGCGCGCACTATGACATGGATAGAGGCGCCGGTGCCATCACTCGCATTTTCCAATCAACAGTGGAAACAACTTAAAACACTCCATTTCTGGTCATACAGAATATAATAATACATCAGTCGCAACTACTTTTATTTGTGTAAACTCACAACAACAAGAAAACGGTGTGCCTTTGTAAAATAAAAGAAAACGAACAGGGCGCGCTTTCATGATCTCTGTGAATTGGAGCACGCCTCAAAAATGAACTGACAAACAGTGTATAGACAAGCCTCACAGACATGAGAAATATAACTATAAAGTTAATAAAAAAAAATGTCCACCAACGAAAAAAAATCCAATCGAAAGCAAATACGGTATAGCTACCATCTGATTATGTAATCCTGTCCGTAAGAAAGGCGCATAGGCTACATTACAGCGGAGATGTGGAGATATGTATGCAGGCAGCCGACACTGATTTAGAAAAGACTAGTTCATTAATAAACTATTAAAATGCATCGTTATTTTAAAACGACATAAGATCTCGTTATTAGACATAATTGAGGTGAAAAAATAATATGTGGCAGCAATGCGTCACCGTATGATTCTGCTATATTTACTTTTTATAGCTGGTTCATGAAACATTGATTAAAATTAAGATATAATTAATAAAAAACGAAATTCACTTTAAAGAAAGGCAGCTGTTCTGTTTGAGGTCTCTGTGAAAGTTTTAAAGCAGTCTTTTAGTGCCGCTTTCAGAGCGCTCACGTCCATAACCTAAACTGACACGTTGTTTTTTTCCCTCATAAATGCGAACACGGAAAATAAAATAAAATGAATATTATAATGTTTTTTTGTTGGGTCAGACAATGATTACCAAATTTCTCTCTCATATTGCTCCTCACTCACAACCACTGAAAACGGTCAAAAAAATCGAACCAAAAGTCAAATTAATATGGACGGAAGTTAAAAGTGGTGGGTACAAAATGACTCATGACGAAATCTGGTGGGTACGCGTCCTGGGATAGATTCGACACCCCTAAAAACCCCTAGTTAGACATCTCAAAAGGTAATATAAAAATAAAATAAAAATTAAAATAAATCATTATTTTTACCCAGGCCGTCTGGGCACCCCAACTTTGATTGCCTCTCCAGGCGTTTCCCCGAGGATTTGGCCGTGGATAAATTGGGAGGTGTTACTAGACACCTATAGGAACACATGGTAAAAAAAGCTATTGGTAAGATTTTTTTTTGGCAATCTGCAACTTTCCCTAACTATAATGAGAGGGTGTCAATCAAACATCAGAAGGCATATGGTAGCCATGGCAATTTGGAACTACATTCAAAAATGAATAAAAAAAGTAAAAACTAAACTTCAGTTTATCTTTTCCTTTAACATTTCCCCAACTTTCGTTTTATTTATTTAATTATTTATTTCCTAACATATTCAATTGTTTATAGTTATGTATATGGTTAATGTATTTATTTGCACATTTATTTATTTAGGCTATTTATATTATTTATATAGGCCTATAGTTTTATGGATTTATTTATCTATTTATTTATTTATTTAGCAGGTTTTCCCCTCCATATAGCCTACTTGACTCAACACCCAAACACAGACGAACGTAAGTCGCGCTTTTTAGAGGAGTTTGAGGTATTATAATAATGAAATCACTTGACTTTGGCAGTTTGATACGCGCACTGATTCAAAAAGTCACTAAGGCAACTTATTATGAGTGATGGGAAACCGAGGCTTTCTGAAGTGTTTGAGGCTTTCATCCTTTTCATCCCAAAGGGGTCATTAGCCTACTCGAAGCTTTTAACACAATGCGCATTAGCAACATCTGGTGGTCACACTTTTACGGTTATGGTTTTCTCCACCATATCTAACAAATCACAGCAGAGCAGAAAAAGCACGTGACCAAACAGCTTCATACGGTGACATACAAAAGTGGAATAAATCTGGGATCCATACAGTTCTATCAAATTAGATCTATCATCTAAATGAATTTGAGACATTGAAATGTATCCCCGGTCGCGGGAGCGCGCACGCATTTAGCAGTAAAGGCGGACCATTGGTTTGACCAGGTAAAGTTTCAAGGGTACCTTGTCACGACACCTGTTAGAAACCACGTCATGCCACGCCCTGTGCTCGCCAGGACAGATCGACATTTCTGCTGTAGGCTGTATTTCTTTCAAGTATAACATTAAACTGGGTCTTCTTTAAACGTCATTCACACCGTTGAGAAAAGTCTAGTGTCGTAGAGTCTAAACTTGGAGTTTTTTTGTTGTTGTTTTTTTGTATTTTTGTGACTGTTTTGAGTTTAGTTTTCAGGCTTGTCAGGCTGTCTTGCTATAGCTTTAGGACGACAAACACCGGAGATTCAGCGGAACACAAACATATATAAATCTCATTGATCATATTATTCAAGTCAGACTCGTCACAGCTCTACAGAAACATTTGGAACGAACATGTTCCTCGTGCTGTTCTTAATGATGTACGGTAAGTTATGAATCTCGATTTCCTTTCGTTTTCGACTTATAGACATTTTTCATCTAGACAAGGTTTTATGATGATTTCAAGATTTAATGATGACAGAAGAACAAAGAAATCCAACAGAAATAACATACTGAAAACAAATTCTATTCTTGAGCCTATTCTTTATCCTGAGATGAGATGCATTTAGGCCTATTTGAGAAACAACATGAAGCATTAATATTAGGCTAAGGCAATTGGTTTCAGAATGTATTTTTTGTTTCATACAGATACAGTCTATTCTCAAGTAGGCTACATTTATCTTGTTAATATTAAACTTGGGTGTATACGGTCTTACATTTTTTATTATTTTTTTCCGTCACAATCTAAAAAGGTAGCCTAATCCAATATTTGTCATTTCAGCAGCTCACACAAATATTTCAATCGAATTCAGTTGACTCTGGTTTTGTAGTAGGCTACTGAAAGGGAGTATGTTAATCAGTAAGGACTCAAAACGCGATGCTTCACAATCACAGCTTGTTACTGGGAATGAAGCCAATCGCGAGAGCTCCATGACAACGAGAACACACACGCGACCAATCAGATGCAACCATTTTAACAGCGTCAACATTTATATTAGTTGACTTAACATATTAATTAATGCAATACATATCATTTTTAAAGTATTTGACAACATATGAATATTTAATAATTCTTTAAACTGATTAATACTGAAATGGTCCCATGAATTAAACCTCAGAAAACACTTACAGTAACTCTTCAGCATATTACAGTTTCAGTAAAACTTGTTCTGTTTGTTTTCCAGGTGTGTCTGGTACAGAGACGGATGAAACTGAGCCTGTATCAGTGATGGAGGGAGATTCTGTCACTCTACACACTGATCTGACTGAACTACTGAACGATGATACTATTCTGTGGCTGTTTGGACCAAAAGATTCTCTCATATCTAAAATAACGAGAAAGGTTGACTTGACTTCATTTTCTTTCACCGGTGAGGATGTGAGATTCAGAGGCAGGTTACAAGTGGACGAAAACACTGGATCTCTCACCATCAGAAACACCAGAATCACACACTCTGGACAATATAAACTCTCCATCTCTAGAGAAAAGACTACGACAAAGATATTTAATGTTACTGTCAGTGGTGAGTATCAAGTCTTTTATTGTAACTTTAGTTGCTCTTCCACTCTTGGGCCAAACCGCTCCATTTGCTTAAGCTAGTTAGCATAATATGGTTTATGGATACGGAAACAAGCTTCCATAAATAGCGTGCTTGGCAAGCTACAGAGAAACTGTCAGCCAGGCCACAGACAAGTGACCAATCCTGAGCAGCGCTGAGAACGGTTTGTAAGCGTGCCATGCTGAACCATGCTCAAGTCGAAATGTAACTGGAACCGTTAATACTGTTCTTAGAACCGTTCGGCCTGACGATGGAGAAGCAGCTAATGGTCCGGGTTTAGATCAGTGTGTCAATAATTTGGTCATTCTAAACCCTGGATTATTTCAAACTATTCATATTTACCCTGGGTTAGGAATTATGGTTATTCAAGTTTCATGATTTTAAACCAAATTTAAATGATTGTGTAAGCATTTATTGAGTGTGATTTTCCTGATTTTGCACCACACAAGCAGGTTTTCATGATGGGACTAACGCTTTCAAAATGTATGAAATGTCATGAAAAAACATATTTTTGTTAATGTTCTGCTTGTTTTGCAGACATGGTTGGTGAGACGGAGGCAGTGAAGTCAGTGTCAGTGACAGAGGGAGAATCTGTCACTCTACACACTGATGCTGAAATGCACAAAGATGCTCTGATGCTGTGGAGATTTGGAGATAAAGGAATTCTCCTGGCCACAATAGATGTAGGAACTAACGAGACCTCATTAAACGAAGCTGATGAGAGATTCAGAGACCGACTGAAGCTGGATCAAACTGGATCTCTGACCATCAGAAACACTAGAACCACAGACACTGGATTTTATGAACTACAGATCAGAGACTGTGAGAGTTCACAGCGATTCCTTCTTTCTGTCACTGGTGAGTCACTCTGAGTAACTGAAAGAGTGTGAGTGAGTGAAAGAGTGAGTAACTTTCAGTGTAATGGCATACGGCAGGGTTCCTCAAATCCGGTCCTGGAGTTTAGCTCAAACCCTGGTCAAAATCACCTACCTGTGATTTTCTAGTGATCCTGAAGACTTTGATAAGTTTGCTCAGGTGATTTTGATCAGGGTTGGAGCTAAACTCTGCATTGGCACTGGCCCTCCAGGTCAAGATTTGAGAAACCCTGGCATCCAGTATTATTAGTATATGTTTGAAGTCATTTCAGATCATCACATTGTCTGACACTTTCACTGTCTCTCTTTATAGCCAAAGATCCAGGTCTTTCTTCGGGTGCTATAGCTGGAATTGTTTTTGGTGTTTTAGTTCCTGTTGTGCTGCTTGTGGCTGTGATTTACTATCGCTGCATAATCTCTAAATCAAAAAGCCAAACTGGTAAGTATTACACAATTGAAAAGAGAATTTCCATTTCCTCCATAATATTGCTAAAACTTTTGTTATACTGTTTACACATTACATTATAGTCCTTATTTTGAGTGACACATATTTCAATTTCTCCAGCACAGTGCTACAACAAACCATAATGAATTAAATCTTCACAATAGATAATGCCTTACAATGAACTCTGTTAGAGAGCTATAAATGGCAATTTATCTCTTCAATAAAATACCTTACTTCCCTGTTAGTAATAACAATAGCATCATCTCTGCATTGCTTTTACAGCATTTCAGATCCCTCAGTTCTCGTCATCTCCGAGAAGCCAAGCGGATGTTGATTATTGTTTTATTACGAGCTCCGTCGAGTTCTCTTTTTTGCCAGCAGACTCTCATCTATTTGGTGTTTGTTTAAAATGGGTGATTCGGATGTTGGAGATATAGTAGCTCCATGTCAAACTTTCACGCTCATTTTGACAATTTACCTGTGACACCCCCACACGAGTCAAAGTACTCTAAAAAATATACTAAAATGTATTATACTATAATATATGTGCTAAGTATACTATAAATACATGGAACATATTTATGTACTTGATATTTAAGTATATTTGATTGTGATACAGTGGAACTATTGCAAGTAAACTTTAGGTACACTTTAAATATCTTGCATTTAAAGAATGATATTATGCAGAGGTCATACTATCTTTAACAAAAGTGGTATTAAAACACATTTTAGGATTCATATTAAGAAATGCGCATTGTGAAATAAAAGTATAGGTTTTTTTCACTAGAGTAGTCTTGTGGAGTTCTCCAACAAGATCTCCCAACTTTTCGCTAGTGTTACAACCCTTTCCAACTACTATTTCACTCAAAAATGGAACTTCTCCATACAACATTTCATAGGGACCTCAATGTTCAAGCTCTAAAAAGGAAAATAACCAAAAATGCACTATTGTGTTTATCCAAACAATTCATGCTATATATTCCAAGTCTTAACGTCAGATGATAACTTTGTGTAACGGACACTGTTATTCGCTGATAATCTTCCAGTTTTCCAATGTTCTGCCAAAATTGTTGATGTGCTGCAGTAGGTTTGAGCAATGAACAACTGTGAGTGTGCAGAACAGAGAATGAGATTTGAAATGTGTGGCATTACCAGTAATTTTTCAGTCTGTTCCTCACTCAGACTTGGAATATAGTAGAGTCATATGGACTTTATGGTGTGGTTGGTATGAATGTATAATTATTTGTATAATTATACTTATAAATATATTTGTTCACCTGCAGACTCATGAACACATTTCTGTTCTCTGTTTCTGTGTAGCAGACAAAGCAGAGAGCGTGACGGAGGGAGAATCTTTCACTCAAATACAGGGTACTGGTACGAAACAGTGGTCCTATGAACCTGAAGACGATCTCAATACTGAAATCAATGGAGAGACCATCAGGACAGTGGCAGGTGCTGCATTAAAAAAAAATATATGTTGGCTTTAATTAACTTTATGTCAACAGGTCACACATAACTGGGTTACGTTAAACAAACATAATTTGTTCATGTTACTTCAACATCATAGAATTGAGTCATTTTAAGCAACCGAATTTAAGTAGTCTCAAAGTGACTTTTTAAAGGCTTCCTAACATGATTCAGGTATCTTTTATATTCATTCATCCATTAATAATTCATTTATTTTAGTGATACATAATCAAATTGATAGACTATAGCTATGTATTTGCTAGCAGTAGCACATTTTAGCATCTTAAATGCTAAGATTTACATATATATGTATATATATATATAAAGAACAAAATGTGCGATTTTAATTAAAAAAATTATTGATTGACAGCACTAAAGTATAGACAATTTTGCATATACCTCATAAGAAAAAAAAATAGCGAAATAGATGGTTCTGCTCATAAATGTTTAGTTTTCTTGCAAAAAAATGAAAATGAGGTTCATGTTCAGGAACATGCCAAAATAGTAAAAAAAATAAAATAATCTAAATGTATTATTTCAAATGTATTCAAAATGAATTCAAACATTTGTTTTTCTGTCTTTCTCTGTTTCTGCTGCTGCTGTGATGTGAAGTGTGTTCATTGTCAGTGAAGGAGGGAGATCCTGCCCTTCTCCAGACTTATGCTACTATACAGCCAGGGGATCTGATACTGTGGACGTTTGGAGCTGAAAGCTGTCTTCTTGTTAAAGCTGATTCAAAAATAACTGATATTATTAATGAGAGATTCAGAGACAGACTGAAGCTGCAGAAGACGACTGGATCTCTGAAAATAACAGACATCAGACCTACAGACTCTGGATATTATAAACTACAGATCATCAACACAGAACAGACCACATTCAGAAGATTCAATGTGACGGTCACTGGTGAGTAGAACAACATTTATTAAAAAACAGTCCTCAGCAGTTTTCCAACAGTGCTTTCCCATTCCAGATTATGTGAGCAGTGCGAATCACTAGTTACCGTAAAACTTCAAATAATAGCCTGGGCTTTTATTTTCCCAAATCGCCGAACTGCACCGGCTTGTATTTGAGGCCTTTAATTTAGTGTTGAGACTTCACCCTGTGCTGCAATATACATTTAGTTTTACATTCATTTACAAAAATCAGCTGGTTGTATGAAAATTGCTGATGTTATCAGATTTTCAGGTGATTCTCAATTCATTCAGTTAAAGGTGAACTATGCAGGTTTTTTACCTTAACTGAACAGCTTCGGAGTCATTGGAATGGTTATATTACTTTTTTCGGGTTGAATGGTGATTGTCTCTCACCCCCCTATTGCCTGTGAGCGGAAAAAGCACTCTTGCAACTTTGAGGCCGCCGGCCGCAGCGTCAGGAAGTATCGTGTGATATCAGGTCTCGCGATGTAACGGATTGCTTTACGGCAAAAAAATCAGCAAAAAATCAGTCATTATTGCGCTCCCTCACGCTGTTCAAACCCGAAGAAGACGTTTTAAAGAATGTCCCATCTGCTTTGGTGTCGTTGATCTACTAGCCTCTGGTATCTGAGAGTCGCCAACAAGTTTTTCGACAGTGTTGTCAAATATATATTCCGAAACTGTAGGGGGAACACTAGAGAGAAACCTGCGAGCAAAAAGCGAGAATACAGCAAAGAAATTCTCGAAACTGCATAGCCCTGCTTAACGGACGCTCTGAGATAAAGTGAATTCAGACTGCAGACTAAGCAACAATTGTATTTAATTGTACAGTACAATCATAACATAGTACAGACATGATCTTAATTCCATAATGTCCTTAAACATAACAGTATTGCTGGCCATAAACTGACAAAGTGCGTGTCCGGTGTGCGATATCTCGAGTTGTCATAGACGCGACGATTGCGCTAACAGCTCCCGCCCAGATGCGCAGGGATCTCTTGCGTGCGCAATCTGCACCATATAACTGGCTTAAACAGACGATCTGACAGGTACTAAAAAACAGACCAGGCCTCTTTTTGAGGCCGGTATTTATTTATCCAAACCTGTAGTCACACCAGGCGTGTAAAAGAGACAGGCGTCTATTTGGGACTCGGCTATTATTTGAAGTTTTACGGTAGTTAGTGCGGTTCATTTGAATGAGTGTGAACGCTGCCGTCCGAAACCAAACAAGCAGATCGAGACCACTAAAAAGATGGGTCTCGTCCGCTTCCAAACTAACTCTGGAGCGGTTCGAATAAAATATGAACGCCACATGGACCAGTGACATAAACCGGACATGATGTGACCCTAAAAAGGAACGAATGCTCAAACATACCTGTTTTTTTTCCGTCATAGTCATAATATAACCCCTCACAGTTCAGGACAGGCATCAGAACCGTGCCTCCTCGTGGCAGATCTTCTTTTGTGTGTGTGATGGAAGGATTGCTGCACCTGTTTTGACTTATTTACAAATTTGTTCAAAATACCGCCATAGTTTTGGCTACGGACACACAATGAGCGCGTTTATCCCAGAGCACAGCATTGGTTTGGATGTTTAGTGAGTTCTGTCTCAAAATATACGTGATAAAAGCCAACCAGTCAGATTGTGAACAAATCCCTATGCCTTTAGGTTCAGTGTTAAAAATGCCAATGTGAACTCTAAGCGGACTAGGACTAAATGTGTTTTTTTTTTTTTGGTCCGGACCAAAGGAACCAAGCTAATTGAACTACAAGTGTGAACAAAACCTAAAATTTTTCTTTAGTTTTTCAAGGGGAAAAAAATGTGTAGTTATTCATATTGTAAAAATATTAGCTATATTTGTTTTTGTTTAGTGTACATGTTTAGAAACTCTTGAGATTGTGTAGCTTTGACATCATCCATGTGTAGATGTAAATGCAGCTAAAGCATTTATTTCTTTTATTTTAATTTCTGTGATTTGTCTCTTTATTTTCTGTCAGATTCCTCAGGAGACCGAGTGAATGAACCAGAGACGTCACCGCTGTTGAATGGAGATGATCCTGATGGAGAGAATGAGCAGCAGAATGAGCAGGAGAGTTCAGTATGATGCGATAAGACACACCCAACACCAGTGTCAATCACTGTGACATCATCAACAATCGAGCTCAACAAAATATTTATGCTTTTATGAAAGGGAGAAATTAACCTGTGTGCTGGAAAAAGATGGAATGAGTTCTTGTGTGATGAGCACATGACTAACAGCTGATTACAGAAGACACCTGTTTAGGCGAGATACTGACACTAATCTAGGGTGACCAGATGAGATCGGCTGAAAGTCGGTATGGTTTTCGGAGTGGGAGGGCGAGCTGCAGGACGACTCAACCTCCACGGACAGTTTTTAATGTTTTATCAGACAATAACTACTCAAGATTTTGCTTTAGTATAATTATCGGGACAGTTAGGGCCAGATTCGGGATTCGGGACAACAGCAGTTTAAGATTTTGGGACTGTCCCGAATTTTTCGAGACGTTTGGTCACCCTACACTAATCTCACTGCTGAAGAACTACTGAGAACTGATGAAGCACGAGCACATGTAATGCTGAAGACTGAAGAGTTATGTGTTTTTCCTGAGGTTTAATTCATGGGACCTTTTCAGTTCATACAAAGAGTAATCAGTTTAAATAATTATTAAATATTCATATGTTGTCAAACACTTCATATTCATAATTCATATGTTTAGTATATAATTAATATGCATTAATTAATATGTTTAGTAAATTCATGTGATGTTAAAAATCTAAATGTTAACGCTGTTAAAATGGGTGCATCTGATTGGTCGCGTATGTGCGTGCGTGTTCTCGTTACCAGGGAGCTCTCGTGATTCGCTAATCGCTTCATTCTCAGTAAAGCCAGAGCCCGTAGAGGAGAGCCTGGCCACTCCCTATTAAGTCCTATTGTACCAAATTTTGGTTGTAGTTCCACCAGAGTTCCACTGGGGCCGATCACCCATGAGTGCAAAATGAATGGGAGTCTATGGAGCTAGACGGCTAAATTTGTCTCTTTCACCCGATTGCTGTTGAGAAATCTCAGATTTGATTTTAGGTTTTGCAAGTTCAACAGGGGTTATAGGTCGAAAGTTGATGTGAACGAGTACTTATGTCCTTTCGATTTATTACAGGTTGAGTTGTTGCTGCCCATAACACGCTAGCATTCTGCTAATGAACGCTGATTGGTCAGTGAAGGACTGATTACGACCAGAGATACCGCTTGATGGCATCGTGGCATCTGAAGCGGGACCAGAAACAAACAAAACAAAAACTCGTCTAGCACGTGTATTTACCTGTGTCAGCTGTGTTGCCGATGCCTCGAGAGAAAAGAAAGTGCAGAGTGCGAACGCACCAAAGTGACTGAAGGATTGCCTTAAATCAGTATCTCTGGTCGTACGATGTGTATGACGTCATTGACATTTTAAAAGACTTTTTAAAGCAAATAAGTGACTCTAAAAAATCTAACACCAAGCAATGTGTAATTTCTTTGCATCTCCTTTCGAATACAACATTCAAATTACTAGACAAATGATATCCTGAGAAAAGTGGATTTTGATGGGTATAGCGCCATAGACCTCCATTCATTCTGCACTCGTCCTGTGAGTGCCCTCATATGGAACCAGAGTGGAACTGCAACCAGTTCAGAAGCCGGAAGTTTACTGAGAGTGGAACTTCTCCCCTTATTAGACATTCTCTGGTAAAGCTGTGATTGTGAAGCATCACATTTTGAGTGATTACTTATAAACATACTTCCTTTCAGGTATATATAACGTACATTTGCACACAAATGTATAGTATGTTTTATAAATAAATGCAGCTAAAATATTGTGTGTTTTATAAATGTATAAATTTAAAATTGCAATATGGGTTGAGTACAGCATTAAGCTATTGGCTAAAAAGCAAAAGAGTGAGATGATTAAATATAAATGTTATTTGAGAGTTATTCTGTTTGGTTAAAAGATGAATGTGTGATTATATCATTATGTGTGTTTTAAATGAGATGCAATTTTGTGAATACAGGAAGTGTAAATGCTTTAATGTAAGATATACACTCAAGTAGGCTACATACTCAGGTTTATTTACTCTGTGAAACTTGAAGTGCATCAATTTGAGAAATATGTTTAAATAAGAGCTGATGCATTTGCTGTGGGAAATAATTGTTGATTTATTGTCAAACTTGATTCTCACTAAAGTTGTGATTGTGAAGCATCGCATTTTAAATGGTTACTGATAAACAAACTCCGTTTCAGGGGCACTACACAGAGACACAATCCTCAGTTAAAACATTCGCTGTATTCACTCAGGACGCGTGACTCTTACAAATGATCTATGGTGCTACAATTACCAAACATCAGTAGGCCTACTGGAATAGCTGTGTACCTTAATTGTTCACATCTGAACTAATTCCAGACAGTGAAGGTGGTGCAGAAATAGGGAAACTCTAAACTATTTGAAGCAGTGGCGGCTGGTGAACATTTTCTAGGTAGGGCTGTGCCACATTCACATCCAACAATTCTAGCACACGTCCCAGTATGATTTAATGCCTAACAAACAGATAAAGATTTTTTTTTTAAGAAAAAAAAAAGCTAACTGAAGGAAACCATATTAATACTAAAAACATACTTAAAAACATTTTGTTTTGCTTGATCCGGTGTTGTGCCGAATTTCGACCCCCTGCCAAATTGTTAACCCCCTCATTGAAGTCAGTACCTGATTGCCTAATCCTAACCCCTCCCCCACAACTAATCCTAAACCTACCAACACTAGGGGGGGGTAATAATTTGGCGGGGGTCGAAATTCAGCACAACACCGGATCAAGCAAAACAAAATGTTTTTAAATATGTTTTTAGTCTTAATATGATGTTCAATAACTGGAATCCAGTCTGAGACGTGTGGAAGAAATTTAATATGTTCTATATGTTTGCATTTTCTTATATTCATAGAATCTTAGAAATATGATGATAATCAGATGAATGTAGTGTTGATATATATTCTTATTAATATATGTATATCTATGTCCTTTTATATGACCGGACAAAAGTTAATATGACTGAATGTATGACCGAGACACAGAGAGTCTCCATTCAAGGGTGTAATATGATTAAATAAGACAGACAAATCTAAACAATATGTTAGTTATGGCTAAGATGTATCTTGATGTAGCCTCGGGAAAACAACCTTGGGGGAGGAACAACTATAAAGAATGAAGGATACCCCCCACTCGTTCTCACACTCTGCAGGCACTTTGTAATGACTGTATGACTGCTGACCTTTCCTTGCAAGGGAACACATAATTTTTAAAGACAATTGATACCTATTTGTCTCTTATTCAGTGATGTAAAATTGTTTGCCACTACAGACGTCAGTTTAAGGGAAAAAATGTTTCAGGATCAGGTGACATGACTCAAAACATTTCTGAACATTGCTTGAGGACAATGAAAATATTGATGAATTAATATAAGAAATATTCAAAGAACCAAAGTGGTGATTAATGTTTCCTCATTTTAGTCTCTGGTGAAAAATCATTGTTTCCATATTCATATAAACATGGTCATCTGCATTAGGAGAGTCATGTACCTGTACACATTTTTTTTGTACATTAATTTGGTCCTATTATTATTCACAATACTGTAACAATTTTTAAATATCTGTACATGTTGGTTCTGACTAAACTGTCGTGGCAAATTCACGATCTTTGGTTCAGGTCTTCAATGTCTGATTCAGGTCTCAAAAGAAATCTTTCAGAGTCGAAGTTTCAGGTCTCAGAAGAATTCACTTTATTGAGCAGTTCAACAAAGTGAGATGCCAGCTGTTCATCTGATATTACAATGGTCTGTACCCAAGTCTTATATCTTTTTCTTATCGCTCGGTGTCCAATTAGCGTTCATATAGTTATCTTTTTGCTCCTCCTCATCACTTCGCCACGATTAGAAACACCTGCATCAATGTTTTATTTTTATTGGTGGCAAGTCCTTGCGCATGCGCTTCATATATGGTTTTAGGTACTTTTCCTGTCTTGTCTTCTCACAACCTTTGACCTAATTTTCATCTTCACATACTCGTTGACCTGTTTTCTCTGTCTTCCCATAGTTTTGTCTTCCCATACTCTCAGGCCTAGTTCTCTAACATTACAGCATTTATTTGGACCCATGTATGAGACAGATGAAATTCTCCAATAAAACCTACAGTGTCTGTGTCTATTTTTTTTTACATTTTATGAAGCTTCTTGTTTTTTGTTTATGTGTGTACTGGAAGCTTCAGTACCAAGGTAACACTAGCAAAAAAGATCTTCCTGATTTTCAATCAAAATACATGAATAATTTACACATGAAAACTTCTTTGATTTAGTAAGATTTATTGTGCCTCCAGATAGTGTAGTTATCTACAAGAACGCCATGCTAACCAGAAGAGAAGAGAGAAAACAATACACACATGAACCACTGAACATACATATACTTCAAAATCTTCAAAATGTACAAAAGTATTATGAATATCCTTGTATTTTAAAAGCACACTATCACTGGGACGAGACCCTTTCATGAATCAATCTCTTTCACTGTGATAAATATTAAAGATTATTATTATTACTTTGATTTCAGACAGCTGGTTTTAGCATGACGGCATAGAGAACTTAACTGAGTGAAACGTTTCCCACAATAATCACATGCAAAAGGCTTCAAAAGGATCGTCTCATGTGTTTTTTTCTCTAGAGTGAATTCTTTGGTGCTTTTTCAGTGCCGCAGCTGCAGTAAAGGTCTTCCCACATTCAAAGCACATGTGATCCTTCACACCGCTGTGTATTTTCTGGTGTGTTTTTAAGTTACTCAGCTGGCTAAAACTCTTTCCACATGAAGTGCAGGTGTAAGGCTTCTCCTGTGTATGAACTCTCATGTGGACCTTCAGTTTGTCTGCCCTAGGAAATTTTTTACCGCATTGATCACATTTATATGGTCTTTCTCCAGAATGCAAACGCAAATGTAATTTAAGAGTGGATGCTTGTGTGAAACTCTTCCCGCACTGATCACATGAGTACGGTTTCTCTCCAGTGTGGATCCTCATGTGGTTATTAAGGACTCCTTTTAGGTTAAAACTCGTCCCACATTGATCACATGTGTGCGGTTTCTCTCCTATGTGGATCATCTCATGATATTTCAGAGATCTAGAATAGGCGAATCTCTTGTCACAGTGTGAACACTTATAAGGTTTTTCTCCCGTGTGAATTCTCTGGTGCCGATTCAGAGCAGCTGCAGTAGCAAAAGTATTTCCACAATCAAAGCACATATGATCCTGCACACCGCTGTGACTTTTCTGGTGTATTTTAAAATTATCCATTCGTGAAAAACTCTTTCCACACCAACAAACGAAAGGCTTTTGCTTTGTATGAACTTTCAGGTGCCTCTTCAGATTTTCTGCCCAAAGAAATGTTTTGCTGCATTGATCACAGTTATATGGTCTTTCTCCGGAATGAGAACCCAGATGTAATTTAAGAGTTTTTGCACATCTGAAACACTTCCCACACTGATCACATGTGTGTGGCTTCTCTCCAGTGTGGATTTTCAGGTGATCATTAAAGCTTCCTTTTTGTATAAAACCTTTACCACATTGATCACATTTATAAGGCTTCTCTCCAGTGTGGATCCTCTCATGTATTTTCAGAGTCCCAGACCGTTTGAATCTCTTGTCGCAGTGTGAACACTTGTAAGGTTTTTCTCCAGTATGAATTCTTTGGTGCACTGTCAATGTGTCACGTCTAGTAAAGGTCTTCCCACAATCAAAGCACATGTGATCCTTCACACCATTGTGTCTTTTCTGGTGTATTTTTAAAGCACTCATCCGTGAAAAACTCTTTCCACACAGAAAACACACGTAGACCTTTTGCTTTATATGAACTTTCAGGTGCATCTTCAAAGATTCTGCTCTAAGAAATGTTTTGCAGCATTGATCACAGTTAAATGGCATTTCTCCAGAATGAGAATGGAGATGTAATTTAAGCGAGTCTGCTTGTGAAAAACTCTTCCCGCACTGATCACATGTGAGCCGCTTCCTCCAGTATGAATTCTCATGTGAGGTTTAAGACTTTTTTTGTAGGAGAAACTCTTTCCAAACTGAGGCCAGGGGAAATATTCTCTGGCTCTTCTATTCAGTGAGTAACTTGAAGATTTCTCCAGTTTTGACAGGATGATGTTTCTCTTCCACCTTCATCAGGTCTAAAATTAAAGATAAAAAGATTTTATTTTAAGGACTTTTATTTTGACAGGCAGTGTTGAGAACACAAGTGCCTTATAACAAAGTTCTCACATTCTCCGTCTTCATTAATTTGCTGTCTTTATTTAACTGTCTAATGTTATTAGATACACAAAGAAAGAAAACCTTAAAGTCGGCATGAAACGGAAGTTGAGATTGTCATTTTTTCCTTGTTGTGACGTATATCCGAGTGAAACGGCTTCTGAAATTAGAAAAAAAATGTAGGGCGGGGCTTGATTTCGTCCTTCGGGAATTGATTGGATCGTTGGAGGTTGGGCGTTGCAAACAAAATGGAGGCAGATTTGAATGCCAGTTTACATTCAGTTGTGTAGGATTTCTCTCCACCGGACTCCCCACCGTTAACCTCCCATGAAGGATTTTTTATTGAGGAGCCCGGCGACGAGAACGAGGACGAGCAGCTAAATTTGCAGGCAGGAATCAGCCCATATTTATATGAGCCTCCCGCGAACCAAGATGAGTCAAGTCAAGTTATCAGTCAAGTTCACCATCGAGAGCATCTCGACGTGTCCGATAAGTAAATAACTAGATTTAGATAAGATAGATAGCCTACCATTCGGACACTTCGAGATGCTCTTGAGGGTGAACTTGACTGATAACTTGACTTGACTCAAAACGAGACAGACACCGATAGCCGCACCCTCATCGGCTCTGGCCGCACCCTTTCGCCATGGCACGTGACCGAAAGAGAAGAGCGGTCGTTTCGAGGGGGGAGGGAAGGGTAATGTATTTGATTAAAGATTATAAGGGTAAATGAATTTTTTTAAAATAATGAAGTGCACAGATAAATCATTTATAATAAACACTACAATATTACATATAAAAAGAAGATTTGTCAAATTTGATTTCATGCCGACTTTAAGTGTATATAGTGTTTGCTTTTATATTATTGGTAACAGAAAAGAAAGAAATAACATTCTCATTTACGTCCTAAACGGACAAAAATGTTGTTCTTAATGCAAAGAAGCTAGCTAAAATCAGCAAATAAAACAATGACACAATGATGAACATTCTCTAACATTCACATTTACTGTCAACATTCAGCAAATTCGCATCTATGTCATTAAAACAAATCTTTATCTAGTAAAGATTTAATTTCTAATAAACATTTAATTTCACAAACCTTGCATTTTTAATCAAATCCAGGTATAAGATCTTCTGAATTGTGCATTTGTAGCTTGTATTTATTTTGCCTTATGTCTGTTCTAGAGACGTTACAGCTTTTTGATAAAGCTCGAATTAGCTTCCTTTGGAAATATGTTTCAAATTCACACTGAATGCATTTATGAATGTAAAGCATGTATGTGTGTGTCAAAATCAAGATTAAAATCACAATACTGATCAAAGTCTATTTGTCCATATTGCACAGCCCTATATCGGACTCGTTCTGAGAAAAAAGTAGCATCGGCTGTAGTGGAAATTACAATCTGAATTAAGCGCTATTCTGATTATGCACTGAAGAAGATTCCACTTTAGCTCTAGAACATATATGCAGCATATTTGGATGATGAAGAATCTAGAATAAACATCAAGTCAAGGCGGTTGATTTAGGAGTTTGTTGGTGTCTACATGTGATCCTGTCCGGTATCGCAGCTTGACTCGTAGAAACAGATTATTTGAGTTAGGAAATATATGCTGAAAACTTTTAAAACTCCTATTATTCTACTGTTAAAGGTGCAGTGTGTAATATTTAGGAGGATCTGTTGACAGAAATGCAATATCATATACGTGTAACTATGTTTTCAGTTGTGTATAAAGACTTCACTTAATGAACCGTTATGTTATTACCTTAGAATGAGCAGTTTCTATCTACATACAACGCGGGTCCCCTTACATTGAAATGCGTTGACATGTTTCTACATGTTCAGAATCTAAACATAGCTTGCTTTTCTAATAACTACATTCACGGCGATTTACATCACATGAGTATTGGCAGGCGTTATTTTAAAGGGGTCCTATTATGCTCTTTTACGAAGTTTGATTTTGGGGTGTACTAGAATATGTTTTCATGCTTGATTGTAAAACAAAACAAAACATTATTTGTCACATATTTTACACAATTACAGCTCCTCTCTCCCCAGTCTGGTTTGAATGACGATACAAAATGTGCTGTGATTGGTTAGCTGGCCCCTTGTGTTGTGATTGGCAGCGTGTTTAGGAAATGTCCCGCCCCTTCATAACCACAAGCTCTACTCAGATGTAAATATTAACGATGGCATCAATTTCAAACCAATCTGAGCCTGATTCAGACTCTGACAATGTTAACGAACAAGAGGATCGTTCAGAACGAATTTCAAACACGGACTATGCAAGCATGGATTTCCCAGGACGTTTCAGAGTATAATTTTCTAATTGATAAGATGTTCTCCACTATTTAATCATATTTGTCTGGAAAACTATGGTAATACAAACAGTTATCGATCACAGTATCATGGATAATTTTTCTAAGTGATGGTGAACAGCCTTACAAAAGCTACAGTAAACACCATACTGCAATGTTAGTTAGAAGGCTAGTGGAGGCAAAGCTTTGCCCATTGTTTACATCATACCTATCATAGCAACTACACAACACTTATAATTGGAACTGTTAACAGAAAACAGTTTGTAATAAAAACTACAAATAATAAGATATACAAGTTGTGATCCATAAACAACAGATTGTTCCACTACCGACAAAATTGGAATGGCTACGTCTTCCAGAGGAAGGTTTTGTGCAAAGTTTCTGTCTGTCTGTTGCTACTGAAATTTAAAAAATGTGACACTGAGTGCTGTTGAGTGGAATCGTAAACACCTCTGATTGGCCATTGTGTTAACGTGCTCATCAGATATGTCTGTGATTGGCTACAATGATCAACGCACGGGAGAGTTTGAAAGTGTTTTGAAAGCGCAATTACTGTTTGTAATTTCAAGCGTGTATCTATGTAAGCGCTCGGTGAAGAGCGTCATTGATGTATATTTACAACATGTTTTTGAAGCGCTGATCATTGTAGCCAATCACAGACACATTTAATGAGCATGTGAGTACTGTTGTGGCAAAAATTTCTTGAACATCAGCATCACTGCGTAAGAGACTGAGTCAAATAGTCTTTATTTGACTCATAAATACTCAAAAAGTATTTATTCTCTTGCAAGAGAAGGTCAGACAGTCATACAGACATTCAGAGCCTGCCTGTCTGCAGAGTGTAAGAAAAGGAAGAGGAGCTGTGCGACACCTTTTATATTCTTTACCAAGGTCTCCTTCAGCTGTTGCTTTTCCTAGTAGTTTTCCACTAACTTTGACACTTTTGCACATGCTCCTATTCATCACTACTTCTGACACTGGGACCAACAAATTTAGATGCATCCTGACCTCTAAGGTCAGAAGGTCACTTTTCAGCTATCCCCATGCTGGCTCACTCAGCACAGAGACAGATGTACAAACATATCCTGTTCACATTTCACAGTATAGACATGTGACACATTACTTTGCAATATGTGTTGAAGATGAATGGAAATCAAATTTTTCCATTACAGTGCAATGGGCAATCAGAGGTATTTAGCGCTCAACAGCACTCAAAGCATCACATTTAAAAAAAAAATGCAGTACCGACTTGGTACCAAAGTCAGTATTTTTTACAACACACAGCAACATTACACACCAAGTAAAGTTTAATAAGCATAATAGGACACCTTTTATGTTTCCGCCCTGTGATGGATTTATTTATTTTTTTAAGTCTTATTTAAAGGCTCAATATTAAGTATTTTAGGATTAACCCTTACATATTTTAATTTTTACGATGTAAAGTCCCTATAATTAATTTAATTCACAAAGGTATGTCAAAAGAGAAATAATGAAATATGAAAATTCTAGGCTAATTCCTGGTTTGACAGTAATATTATCACTCCAAACATCAAAGCGATCATAACACAAAAATCGCTCCGGTCATAGTGAATTGACATTAGTTCCTCAACGTTTACATGTGCACCAATAATGCTATTATTTCCAATAATAATCTAATATGGTTACTTATTCCACAATCAAATAGGCATACCGGCCATTGTTTTAATCTACTCGCATTAAATTCAAAATACATTTTTATGGACAAGTTACTGGATTGGATATTGTTGCGTTCTTCACGGCGTCTGAATGGAGATACAGAGAAGAGACTGTGAGGGGAGAGGGAGGTGTGATAACAGAGTTTAGCAATTTGGAGAAGAGGAAAGTTCAGAATAATGTCACGGAGTTCATGAAGTTGCGTGAACAACTCATCCGTATAGAACTGAACATGAGCACTTTGGGCAGAGCGATTAGGTTTACACGCCTGTTTATTGCAAAAAACGGCAAATGCCACTTTACGGTTACTTATGAGCGCAATGACATTAGTTTTATCGACGTACATGAGGAAAAGCTTACCATGTAAACAATTACCATCTTTCAACGTTGAAATATAGTTGAAAAGAAGTCGGTCAGCCTTGGACTGGTTTTCGACATGATTTCAACTAAGTAGTTTCGGCTGGACTGTTTGACTACGTGTTTTCGACTGATCATCTAAGATACCACGTGTTTTCAACTGATAATCTAAGACAAGACAAGTCTGTTATACATGCTAAAATAACGGAGAAAAACAAACTACGAAACCATGTTCATTATTAGGCCTATCTAAAATAAATTTATAGAGTTTTACATATTCCATCAAGACGTTACCCAGCAAGCAATTTCGCGTCTAATAGACGTCTAATAGCCGTCTAAACACAGCCCAGACGTCTAGGCTAAATCGAGGCTAATTTTGGGCTGTCAGTGAAAATCTAATAGACGTCTAAACATAGCCCAAGAATAGACAGCTATTGAATGACTACATATATACGTCTAATAGACGTCTAACCATAGCCCAAGAATAGACAATCAGACAGCTATTGAACGACTATATTTATACGTCCAATAGACGTCTAACCATAGCCCAAGAATAGACAATCAGACAGCTATTGAACGACTATATTTATACGTCCAATAGACGTCTAACCATAGCCCAAGAATAGACAATCAGACAGCTATTGAACGACTATATTTATACGTCCAATAGACGTCTAACCATAGCCCAAGAATAGACAGCTATTGAACGACTATATTTATACGTCCAATAGACGTCTAACCATAGCCCAAGAATAGACTAGTCATCAATTAGACCACTATTAAACGACTACATATATACGTCTAATAGACAGGCAATATGGGTCTAGGCTAAAACAAGGCTTATTTTGGGCTGTCAGTGAAAATCTAATAGACGTCTAACCATAGCCCAAGAATAGACTAGTCATCAATTACACTACATATACATGTAATAGACAACAAAATGAGGCATAAGGATTCTTTTCACTCAAAAATAACAGGTTCTCATAAATGAAAATCCATCCAAACTAATTGAATATAAAGGGATTTATTTTGAACAATTATATAGACAACATTCAAACATAAAAATGAACAAATAAAACATTTGAAAAATATCTAAAACAAATTAAGATATTAAAAATTTTAATTAACAACTGTTTATTTAGATCCATAACCCCCACCCCCTGCCCTCCCTGGAGCTTGTTTGAAATGATTTGAAATAACGTTTTTTATTTCACATTCCGTAGCTGATGGACAGCTGGTCATCACTGCGTCTGCCAAATGAGAAAAAGGAAAGAATTATTGCTCAAGAAAAGCATTGTTGACAGTCATTTAACTAATTACAGTCAATCACTTTAGCTAGGATGCACACTAGAGCTGGCCAATATAGAGTTAACAGAATATAGATTGAGACTATATAATTTATATCAATATAGACAATAATTTATATCAATATTATAAATAAATTAATATCAATAATTGAACATTTTTGCTCGCGTAATGGTGATGCAATACGGGGTGTAACGATACGCGTATTGAACAATTCTGTACAAGGCATATATATATATATATATATATATATATATATATATATATATATATAGGCTATATATACACACACATACAGGTGCTGGTCATATAATTAGAATATCATCAAAAACTTGATTTATTTCAGTAATTCCGTTAAAAAAGTGAAACTTGTACATTATATAGACTCATTACATGCAAAGTGAGATATCTCAAGCCTTTATTTGTTATAATTTTGATGATTATGGCTTACAGCTTGTGAAAACCACAAAATCAAAATCTCAGAAAATTTGAATATTACATGAAATCACACAGTAATTACACAGTAATCCCATGGGCATTACCAGTAATTTTTCAGTCTGTTCCTCACTCAGAAGACTTGGAATATAGTCATATGGACTTTATGGTGTGGTTGGTATGAATGTATAATTGAGATGTTCACCTGCAGACTCATGAATACATTTCTGTTCTCTGTTTCTGTGTAGCAGAGGAAGCAGAGGCCATGAAGGAGAGAGATAAGATAGAGTGGAACTATGAAGCTGAAGACAATCTCATTGGAGGGACCAAAAAGCCAGTGGCAGGTGCTGCACTCAAAAAAATTATATGTTGGCTTTAATTAACTTTATGTCAACAGGCCACACATAACTGGGTTACGTTAAACAAACATAATTTGTTATGTTACTTCAACATCATGGAATTAAGTAATTTTAAGTGACCCAATTTAAGTAGTCTCAAAGTGAATTTTTAAAGGCTAACATGATTCAGGTATCTTTTATATTCATTCATCCATTAATATTAGGGCTGGGAATCGATTAAAAAAATTAACTAATTAATTGCACAATTTCTGTAATTAATTGCAATTAATTGCGCTTCCCCCAAGCTTGTAATCATCAATATTTAAACTTAGAATCACCTAATTAAACAACACAAGAAAAAAAGGGAACAGAAAATAGCCCTATATTAAAATATTAAACATCAATATATCAATATATTATTCTTTTTCAATAATCAATCAACATAATCAATTTAACAGATTAGTATTATTATTATTATTTTATTAATTATTAAAACAAAATATAGTCCTACAAAGCTATTATTACCAGAGCATGTGATCAGAGCAGGTCATTTTACCATTGTTGCCCAGCATGGCTATACCAGCTCAGCAAACAGAAGTCAACAGAGAAATTTCACGTTACTTGAGTGGACTTTACTTTTCCAGTGCTTAGTACATGATTGAAGCCTTTGGGCCGTTAACGACAGAGCCGCCGACACACACACACACACACACACACACACACACACACACACACACACACACGGAACGGAGAGCTCGCCGCTGCTGGGCCATTAACGACAGAGCGAGCCGACACACACACACACACACACACACACACACACACACACACACGCACGCGCGCGCACGGAGCACAGAGCGCGCCGACCGACCGACACACACACATACACACACACACACACACACACACACACACACACACACACACACACACACGCACGCGCGCGCACGGAGCACAGAGCGCGCCGACCGACCGACACACACACATACACACACACACACACACACACACACATACACACACACACTCACGCGCGCGTGCGCGCGGAGCACAGAGCGCGACGCACATACCGAGCGGAAAAGACCCGCTCATGAAAGCTGCCCGAGAATGAAACCTGACCGCCGAACATGGAGGGGCGGGACGGCATATTTCGGCCTTTTTAATAGCAGACGCAACAGGAAATCATTAAAACGAGGCAAAAAAAAAAAAGTGCTGCGTCAATTGCGTTATTTTTTTTTAACGCGTTAAACATTTCAAATTAATCGCAAAGATTAACGCGTTAATTCCCCCAGCCCTAATTAATATTTAACTTATTTTAGTGATACATAATACAATTGATAGCCTATAGCTAGCTATTTGCTAGCAGTAGCACATATTAGCATCTTAAATGCTTACATGCTCTTTCAACCAAAGCAGTTGAGAGTGATTGAATCAGTCCACATCCAAACAAAATGCTCCACTCTTCTCCACACTGGTAACCCACTGTAAGTTAAATGGTTCTATCTCAAAAAACATAAAATAACTCTTCATTTTAACATTTATTCTCTCTTAATTCAAACAAATGCAAAGCATGCTGGGAACTAACAAGCACCGCCCACTGGTGCCCAGTTTCAGTTAATGCAACACAAATCATTCATGCAATCCAACACAAACGGATTAAGTAAACTTAAATTTTACATTTATTTAAGCAGATTGAACACAATGAAATTAAGTTAGGACAAAATGGCAGTTGGCGTCGCACTATACTGCCACCCTCTGGATGTAAGAATTGTTTACTTAACATAAATGGTTTGTGTTTAGACAATGCGTTAGGATTTTGTACTGTTAACACAATTATGTGGACCTTAATAGAAAAAAAAAACATTTCAAATCAACAAACATAATTATTATTTTTGAGTTTGGTGGGAGATTCAGTAGCAAACTGAGGCTGGATAAACTAACTGGAGATCTCACTATTGGTAACATCAGAACCATTCACTCTGGACTAAACTAAACTGAAGATCAGCAGTGGCCGAAGAACCATATACAGTCTTACTGTCAATGGTAAATCAACTCTTCCAATGTTTTAGTAATCATGCACTAGTAATCAGTTTTGGTGATCTGAAACTAAAGCTTCTAAGTGCTCAAACTTGAATTACTTTTAGATTACTTGCAAGTACAGGGCCACATTGAATTCATAATGTTATGTGAATATACAATTAGGAGATTAAAGTTGTAATATTGCATGAATAAATTAGGGACATTTTGAGAAGAATCAACTCACATAACGAGAAAAGGCATCAGGAATCATAGATAGTCAAAGAGTAGGGCTGGTTTGACAGTAGCGATTTCCCAATTTGAATGAATCTTCATTTATTGAGGCTACATTACTAGCGTTTTCTAGCTTTTTCCAAATGTTAATTATCCACACTAAGATGTCTGAAATTGCTTAAATCGCCTTACTCACAAGAATGATACTGAGTGGCTATAAATAAAAATAAATCTAGAGAGGAACATTTTGCAGTATGATAAAAATTCATTAGGCTATATTTTTACTTGACTACCATAGTGATGTGTCTGTATGTTTGAATAAATCTGTAATGAAAACAGAACATTGACACCACTTTTTAAATGTTTATATTTAACAAATTGAAGTAACAGAAGTAGCTTATTTTATTAAAATAAAATATATACAAAAAAAAAAAAATTAAAATGTTTATTTACAACTTTGGTATTTGACTGTTGATTACTATATCTAAAAAAAATAAGTATTTTCCAAGTGAGACATCATTATTTTGATATTTTGCTTAATAAACATTGACATGCTGTTCTACATTAAATATTGTGAAAAAGTGAAATAATTAAAGTGAACTGAATCAAATCATGAAATGCCCAGCCCTATAAAATATAGTTTGTAGTTTGTGAAATTATTTATTTTAATAAATCTTTAAATCATTCCATGGCCTAAACGTTTAAATACTACTGCATATTCTGCATCATTATGACTTTATTCTAAACTTAAATTAACCATAAAAAAAAAAAATATATGACTTTGCTCTGGTAAAAAGCTTAATATAATTATCATACATTTACTATAACAACATTCCTATGAGCTGTTGTTAGTCTAAAAAAACCTGCAAATTCTTTGGAAGTCACACAAATGTGTTTTGTGGGATTATTTAAAAATTGTATACATATTTCCATGTTCAGTTGAAGCCTTGTCACATAAATTCTATTAAAGTGTGTATACAAACAGTGTCTTCTCATCGAACAATAAAAAATATAGTAGTGTTGTAAAAATGAATGCATTTTTTTTCAGTTGTACAGTACACATATTTAATGCAATTAATGTAGCATCCGTATTTTCCAATATTTTTTAAAGCCTAATACATTTGAAAATGTATAGCTTTCAGTTATACTGTTATTCACTTATACTGTAAATGGCTATAGTAAATTACTAAAATTGAGAGAAAAGAAATCGAGACATCAGTAGCAGTATTGGTATTGGTGATACTAGCCTTTATTCATAAAAAGAGGCCATTAAACAATTCATTAAAATAAAGGCTTCTGTCTTTGTTTCTACTTGAATATTATCACTATATATATATATATATATATAAGAACAAATTTTTTTAACTAATTAAAATGCGATTTTGATTAGTTAAAAAAAAATGATTGAATGACAGCACTAAAGTATAGCCAATTTTGGACATACCTCATAAGAAAAAAAATAGCGAAATAGATGGTTGTGCTCATGAATGTTTAGTTTTCTTGCACCCTTATGGGATTAAAAAAAATGACAATGAGGTTCATGTTCAGGAACATGCTAAAATAGTAATAAAAAAAAATAATCTAAATGTATTATTTCAAATGTATTCAAAATGAATTCAAACATTTGTTTTTCTGTCTTTCTCTGTTTCTGCTGCTGCTGTGATGTGAAGTGGGTTCAGTGTCAGTGAAGGAGGGAGATTGTGCCCATCTCCCGACTGCTGATACAATACAGCCAGGGGATCTGATACTGTGGACGTTTGGAGCTGAAAACCGTCTTCTTGTTAAAGCTGATTCAAGAACAACTGTTAATAAGAGATTTGGAGACAGACTGAAGCTGCAAAAGACGACTGGATCTCTGATCATCAGAAACATCAGAACTACAGACTCTGGATATTATAATTTACAGATCATCAACACAGAACAGACCACATTCAGCAGATTAAATGTGACGGTCACTGGTGAGTAGAACAACATTTATTAAAAAACAGTCCTCAGCAGTTTTCCAACAGTGCTTTCCCGTTCCAGATTATGTGAGCAGTGCAAATCACTAGTTACCGTAAAACTTCAAATAATAGCCCTGGCTTTTATTTTCCCACATCGCCGAACTGCACCGGCTTGTATTTGAGACAGGCCTTTAATTTAGTGTTGAGACTTCACCCTGTGCTGCAATATACATTTAGTTTTACATTCATTTACAAAAATCAGCTGGTTGAATAAAAAATGTTCTGGTGATTCTCAATTCATTCAGTTAAAGGTGAACTATGCAGGTTTTTTACCTTAACTGAACAACTTCGGAGTCATTGGAATGGTTATATTACTTTTTTGGGGTTGAATGGTGGTCGCCTCTCAGCCCCCTATCGCCTGTGAGCGGAAAAACCACCCTTGCAACTTTGAGCCGGTGTTGTGACGAATTTCGACCCCGCCAAATTATTACCGCCCCTACTGTTGGTAGGATTAGGATTTGTTGTGGGGGAGGGGTTAGGATTAGGGGTGGGGATAGGATTAGGCAGTCAAGTACTGACTTCAACGAGGGTGGTAATAATTTGGCAGGGGGTCGAAATTCGGCACAACACTGGCGGGCCGCCGGCCGCAGCGTCAGAAAGTATTGGGTCATTCTATATTTAGGGGTACATTTCATGTCAGCCAAAAAGTCAGGAAATAAGTATTCTTTTTTTATCAGTAAACTAGGTGGTTAAATAATATATGCCCTTAATGTGCTAAATTTGTTATTTGGCAAGCTTAAGCTCTAATGGTTTTTTAAACATGTTAATGAAAATTAACATTTGATTCAATATTTTGTCAACTGTGTTACGGACATGCTGTGTGAAACATGAATTACATGAATAAAAACATGAATTCAAATGAAACATGAATTAAGTACCACATGTTTGATAACACATTTGTTTGAAGGTTTTTGAGTCTATTCACTAGAGTTTTTGAGGTTATCTCTCTAACTGATTTGTAAATTTGAATTTGGGGCTTCATAATGGCCGTTGTGGGATGATGTCATGAAGGATAAAACTTTTCTTCAACATAACTTCACAGTATGCTGCATTTTAGTATTATTCATCATCCTTACCCAAGATTGCCATCTCCAGAGATATAGTTCACATTTAAAAGATTTATGACATAAAAACCACACATAACACAGTTGACAGAGAAAGTAACACAGTTGACAGGAGTAACACAGTTGACAGGACACATTAAAAGGAAAAGAGAAAACTTTCTTTAAGATGATAACTTTCTTTTTATTCAACAAATAAATATATATATATACACACACACACACACATATATATATATATATATATATATATATATATATATATATATATATATATATATATATATATATATATATATATATATATTATAATGTTATTGAATATTTTATATTATTATCAAGTTAAATTAAGTTTTATAATAAATCATGACACTTTGGGTTCAATGGGTTGTAAGGACTGATCAGTCATGACTAAGCAGAAATAGACATGTCATTGTCAAGTCTATAATAATATAAGTCAATCATGAGGAATTCTGAATGCTTTATAACCCTTGACAAATGTGAATATATAATAATGTGTATATTATGTTGTGGATACTGAGTTCATAGAAAGTGTGGCCGTGATGAGATCAGTTAAGTTTATCCATTGTAATGCAAATCATGGTTTTTGCCAATTTGTAATTTTGTGTAATGTAAATGTAATTTCCATATAATGTAGTGTGAGCATAAATTGAAACTGAATTGCCAACATTGTCAAATGTGTTAATCCTTGTCAACTGTGTTACAGTTGACGGGTAACACAGTTGACGGGTAACACAGTTGACGGGTAACACAGTTGACATTTCGGCCATTTTAGGGCCTTGTGCAAACTGCTGGCCTTGGACTAGTTAGTAGTTGACCTTGATTAATGTTTTTATATTCTTTCTCACACATTTATAAATATAACATGTGACACAAGTTCACCATAACATGTTGATAACACAGTTGACGATCAATTAATCTACTCTATGCGCAGACAATAATATAGATAATATATTGAAGAGGAGAAGTTATGATTTACCACACTGTCTTCACATTTCCCTCCAAAAAAGGAATTGCATCAGAGTGATGTTGGACATGTGACTTTGGAACAAACCATTGCTGATTTATAGGGGGTTTTATAGGGAGTAACACAGTTGACACTGATTTCTCGGACATACACAAAATGGATAATTTAATGTAGATGCATGAGCAAAATATTTTTTTAAACACTTTTCTCAGTTAATGATTATTTTGGACAAATATTTATAAGAAATATATACAGAAACATGCATTCTAGAGCTAATGTGAAAAGCAAAACCTCACATTTACCAAATCGGACAGCACAAAAACAGCAACTTCCAGTATAGAATATGCCATTTTTGCAAGATAAAAGATGGGTATCTGGTGGATTTTTGTATTAAATGATTTAGAAATGTCCCCTGATATAAAAGTGATCATTGATAGAAGTGAAAAGTTCATGATTTTTTAAAAAAAATTATAAAAGAGTCCATGGACATGACATGTACCCCTAATTATAGAATGACTCTATTGCATGATATCAGGTCTTGCGATGTAACGAATTGCTTTACGGCAAAGAAATCTGTTAAAATTCTGTCATTATTGCGCTCCCTCACTCTGTTCAAACCCAAATGAAGAAGACGTTTTAAAGAATGTCCCATTTGCTTTGTTGTCGTTGATCTACTAGCCTCTGGTATCTGAGAGTCGCCAACATGTTTTTCGACAGTGTTGTCAAATATCTATTCCGAAGCTGTACGGGGAGCTCTATAAAGAAACCTGTGAGCAAAAAGCGAGAATACAGCGAAGAAATTCCCGAAACTGCATTAACGGACGCTCTGAGATAAAGTGAATTCAGACTGCAGACTAAGCAACGATTGTATTTAATTGTACAGTACAATCATAACATAGTACAGACATGATCTTAATTCCATAATGTCCTTAAACATTACAATATTGCTAGCCATAAACTGACAAAGTGTGCGTCCGGTGTGCGATACCTCGAGTTGTCATAGACGCGACGCGCGCTAAAGGCCTATTTATACTTCTGCGTCGAACTGCCGCCGTAGCTACGTCGTAGGCTGTGTGTAGCGCGCATACCCTTCGGCGTACCCTGACGTGCACCTCTCCAAAAATGTAACAACGCGTCAATTCTACGCGGACGCAAGCGCTGTGATTGGTCCGCCAGAACCCCTCACTCGGGGTTTCACATCCCTAGGTCCACAACGACGCAGAAGTATAAATTAAAACCAACACGTTGCCTACGGCGTATAGGCTCGGCGTAGGTCCGACGCAGAAGTATAATGAGCCCTTAACTCTCTCTGCCTGCCTTGTTTGCGTTAACAGCTCCCGTCCGATGCGCAGGGCTCTCTTGCGTGCACAATCTGCACAATAGAACTGGCTTAAACAGACGATCTGATGAGTTTTAGAAGATTAAATACAACCCGAAACTAAAAAACAGACCGGGCCTCTATTTGAGACCGGCCTTTAATTATCCAAACCTGTAGCCACATCAGGCGTGTAAAAGAGACAGGCGTTTATTTGGGACTCGGCTATTATTTGAAGTTTTACGGTAGTTAGTGCGGTTCATTTGAATGAGTGTGAACGCTGCCATCCGAACCAAACAAGCAGATCGAGACCACTAAAAAGTGGGTCTCGTCCGCTTCCAAACTAACTCTGGTGCGCTTCGAACGAAATATGAACGCAACATAGACCAGCGACATGTAAACGAACCAAAAACCGGACATGATGTGACCCTAAAAAGGAACGAATGCTCAAGCATACCTGTTTTTTTCCGTCATAGTCATAATATGGCCCCTCACAGTTCAGGACAGGCATCAGAACCGTGTCTCCTCGCGGCAGATCTACGTTTGTGTGTGTGATGGAGGGATTGCTGCACCTGTTTTGAATTATTTACACATTTGTTCAAAATACCGCCATAGTTTCGGCTGCGGACACACAACGAGCGCGTTTATCCCAGAACACAGCATTGGTTTGGATGTTTGGTGAGTTCTGTCTCAAAATATACATGATAAAAGCCAACCAGTCAGATTGTGAACATATCCCTATGCCTTTAGGTTCAGTGTTAAAAATGCCAATGTGAACTCTAAGCGGATCAGGACTAAATGTGTGTTTTTTTCGGACCAAAGGAACCAAGCTAATCGAACTACAAGTGTGAACAAAATCTAACATTTTTCTTTACAGTTTTCAAGGAAAAAGATGTGTAGTTATTAGGGTTGCAAAATTCTGGGAATTTTCAAAGATGGAAACTTTCCATGGGAATTAAAGGGAATTTAAGGGAATTAACAGGAATTTATGGGAATAAACTGGGAATTTTCAAAGTTGAAGGTTGGCTCTTATAGGGAACTTAAATATAGTTGAAGAAAGTATATTTTAGCATAACCTTGACTAAAACAAACAGATGCCATTCAAATACACTTGAATATCCATGCCATTCCTCTATCACATGCACATAGCACACTGCTTACTGCATGGCTATTGAGACCACACCCCCTACTGGCACTTTGCATGCCTCCATCACATGTACAGAAGCCCAAAGCACAAGACTATTGAAGGCACACATTTGAGCCTGTGGACTAAACAAAGTGAAGTAAGTTTTGATGATATTATGGGGAAATATATTTATTAAATGTTTAAATTGCAAATATCACATACAAATGTATTCATCTAGTAGATAGCAAGCTGATAAGTTAGATGCTAAATAAACTAGCATAACTTTATTTACCACATAAGTAGGGCTGGGCAGTATACCGCGGAAGAAAATGTCAACTGTAACAGATTTTTTTATTCTGTGTATACCGCAACATGTAAATAAGTAGGCGTGGTTAACTCACGTGCAGCGTGCGTGAGACTGAGACACTGATATTTGTCAAAGAAACATGAAGAAAGACCAAGAGGATCCACAAAAGGAATTACGTTTTCAAAATTAACGTGATATTTTCAGGGGGAAGGCGCAGAAGTCAACTAGAGCAGTGCAGCACACTGAAAGTTTAGAGAGACGCACATGCTCGTAACGGGGCTTACTTGACAACAAGTTCATATATCAATATTCTAACGAATAGAAATAACCTTAAATAACGTATCTATCCGTCTCTTATGTGTACAGTTACTTTCAGAGTGGACGCGCAATCGGTTGCCGTGGTAATGAATATTTCCAAAATTCCCCAGCTTAACTTCCCATGGAAATTTACCGGAAACTTTCCGGAAATTTACCGGAAATCTTCCGCCCCTTTGCAACCCTAGTAGTTATTCATATTGTAAAAATATTAGCTATATTTGTTTTTTAGTTTAGTGTACATGTTTAGAAAATCTTGAGATTGTGTAGCTTTGACATCATTCATATGTAGATGTAAATGCAGCAAAAGCATTTCTTTCTCTTATTTAAATTTCTGGGATTTGTCTCTTTATTTTCTGTCCGATTCCTCTGTAGACCGAGTGAATGAACCAGAGACGTCACTGCTGTTGTCTCGAGATGTTCCTGATGGAAAGAATGAGCAGCAGAGTTCAGTATAATGCGATAAGACACGCCCAACACCAGTGTCAATCACTGTGACATCATCAACAATCGAGCTCAACAAAATATTTCTGCTTTTATGAAAAGGAGAAATGAACCTGTGTGCTGGAAAAAGATGGAATGAGTTCTTGTGTGATGAGCACATGACTAACAGCAGATTACAGAAGACACGTGTTGAATCGAGATACTGACACTAATCTAGGGTGGCCAGATGAGATTGACTGAAAGTCGGTACGGTTTTCGGAGTGGGAGGGCGGGCTGCAGGACGACTCAACCTCCACGGACAGTTTTTAATGTTTTATCAGACAATAACTACTCAAGATTTTGCTTTCGTATAATTATTGGGACAATTAGGGCCAGATTCGGGATTCGGGACAACAGCAGCTTAAGATTTCGGGACTGTCCCGAATTTTTCGAGACGTTCGGTCACCCTACACTAATCTCACTGCTGAAGAACTACTGAGAACTGATGAAGCACGAGCACATGTAATGCTGAAGACTGAAGAGTTGCTATGTTTTTTTTCCTGAGGTTTAATTCATGGGACCATTTCAGTTCATACAAAGAGTAATCAGTTTAAATCATTATTAAATATTCATATGTTGTCAAAAACTCTACAATTAATAAATATGTTTAGTATATAATCTGTCTGCTGCCTTCGACACGGTGAATCATCAGATCCTTCTGTCCACCCTCTCATCGCTGGGCATCACAGGAACTTCACTCCACTGGTTTGAGTCCTATCTCACAGGTAGGTCCTTCAAGGTCGCATGGAGAGGCGAGGTATCCAGAGCACATCAGCTGACCACAGGGGTTCCCCAGGGTTCAGTTCTTGGTCCCCTCCTCTTCTCCATCTACACCACATCACTGGGACACATCATACAGGCACACGGTTTTTCCTACCACTGCTATGCTGATGACACACAGCTCTTCCTCTCCTTTCAACCAGATGATCCCACAGTAGCTGCACGGGTCTCAAGCTGTCTGGCGGACATCTCCACATGGATGAAGGAACACCACCTGCAGCTCAACCTGGCAAAGACTGAGCTTCTCGTCCTCCCTGCCAATCCGTCTCTACAGCACGACTTCACCATCCAGCTAGAGTCATCATTAATCACCCCATCAAGATCGGTCAGAAATCTTGGAGTAACGTTTGATGACCAGCTGACCTTCACAGATCACATTTCAAAGACAGCTCGATCATGCAGGTTTGCACTGCACAACATCAGGAAGATCAGGCCTTTCCTAACTGAGCATGCAACACAACTTATCGTCCAGGCCCTGGTCATCTCTAGGCTTGACTACTGCAATGCCCTTCTGGCTGGACTCCCAGCATGTGCGACCAAACCCCTACAGATGATCCAGAATGCTGCAGCTCGTCTTGTCTTCAACGAGCCCAAGAGGGCCCACGTCACTCCTCTGTTCATCTCTCTGCACTGGCTACCTCTAGCTGCTCGCATCAAGTTCAAGGCACTGACGCTTGCTTACAGAACTATCACAGGCTCAGCTCCCTCCTACTTTCACTCACTCCTACGAGTCTACATCCCTACCAGACACCTACGATCGGTCAACGAGCGACGTCTCGTGGTTCCATCACAGAAAGCCACAAAATCACTTTCCAGAACATTCTCATTTACAGTTCCATGCTGGTGGAACGCTCTCCCCACCCTCATCCGGAATGCAGAATCCCTGACAACATTCAAAAAACAGCTGAAAACCAATCTCTTCCGTGAGCACTTAACCTTATAGAAAAAAAAAAAAAAAAAAAAAAAAAAAAAAAAAAAAAAAAAAAATCCTTTCCCTTTGAAACATCACTTATCAGGCTTATGCTACTCTGAATAATACCTGAACTTCGTATTTTGAGCACTTCCTGCGTTGCTGTTGCTTTTGCCTCTTTATGATGACTCGCTGAACTTAGTCCTAATTTGTAAGTCGCTTTGGATAAGGGCGTCTGCTAAATGACTAAATGTAAATGTAAATGTAAATAATTAATATGCATTAATTAATATGTTTAGTAAATTCAAGTGATGTTAAAAATCTAAATGTTAACACTGTCAAAATGTGTGCATCTGATTGGTCGCGTGTGTGCGTGCGTGTTCTCGTTATCAGGGAGCTCTCGCGATTTGCTAATTGCTTCATTCTCAGTAAAGCCAGAGCCCATCTACAGAGAGCCTGGCCACGCCCTATTAAGTCTTATTGTACTGAATTTTGGTTGTAGTTCCACAAGAGTTCCACTGGGGGCGATCGCCCATGAGTGCAAAATGAATGGGAGTCAATGGGGCTAGACGGCTAATTTTGTCTCTTTCACCCGATTGCTGTTGAGAAATCTCAGATTTGATTGTAGGTTTTGCAAGTTCAACATGTTATAAATCGAAAATTGAATGAACGAGTACTTATGTCCTTTCGATTTCTTACAGGTTGAGTTGTTGTTGCCCATAACACACTAGCATTCTGCTAATGAACGCTGATTGGTCAGTAAAGGACTTGAAAGGCTTGATGGCATCGTGGCATCCGAAGTGGGACCAGAAACAAACAAAACAAAAGCTCTTCTAGCACGTGTGTTTACCTGTGTCAGCTGTGTTGTCGATGCCTCGAGAGAAAAGAAAGTGCAGAGTGCAAAAACACCAAAGTGACTGATGGATTGCCGTAAAGCAGTATCTCTGGTCGTACGATGTGTATGACGTCATTGACATTTTAAAAGACTTTTTAAAGCAAATAAGTGACTCTAAAAAATCTAACACCCAGCAATGTGTAATTTCTTTGCATCTCCTTTCGAATACAACATTCAAAATTATATCCTGAGAAAAGTGGATTTTGTGAGGTATAGCTCCATAGACCTCCATTCATTCTGCACTCGTCCTATGAGCGCCCTGGAACCAGACTGGAACTGCAACCAGTTCAGAAGCCGGAAGTTTACTGAGAGTGGAACTTCTCCCCTTATTAGACATTCTCTGGTAAAGCTGTGATTGTGAAGCATCGCATTTTGAGTGGTTACTGATAAACATACTCCCTTTCAGGTATATATAATGTACATTTGCACACAAATGTATAGTATGTTTTATAAATAAATTCAGCTAAAATATTGTGTGTTTTATAAACGTATAAATTTAAAATTGCAATATGGGTTGAGTACAGCATTAAGCTATTGGCTAAAAAGCAAAAGAATGAGATGATTAAATATAAATGTTATTTGAGAGTTATTCTGTTTGGTTAAAAGATGAATGTGTGATTATATTGTTATGTGTGTTTTAAATGAGATGCAATTTTGTGAATACAGGGAGTGTAAATGCTTTAATGTAAGATATACACTCAAGTAGGCTAAATACTCAGGTTTATTTACTCTGTGAAACTTGAAGTGCATTGATTTGAGAAATGTTTAAATAAGAGCTGATGCATTTGCTGTGGGAAATAATTGTTGATTTATTGTCAAACTTGATTCTCACTAAAGCTGTGATTGTGAAGCATCGCATTTTAAATGGTTACTGATAAACAAACTCCGTTTCAGGGGCACTACACAGAGACACAATTCGCATTCGCTGTATTCACTCAGGACGCGCGACTCTTACAAATGATCTATGGTGCTACAATTACCAAACATCAGTAGGCCTACTGGAATAGCTGTGTACCTTAATTGTTCACATCTGAACTAATTCCAGACAGTGAAGGTGGTGCAGAAATAGGGAAACTCTAAACTATTTGAAGCAGTGGCGGCTGGTGAACATTTTCTAGGTAGGGCTGTGCCACATTCACATCCACATCCAACAATTCTAGCACATGTCCCAGTATGATTTAATGCTTAACAAACAGTTCAGGTTTTTTTTTTAAGAAAAAAAAAGCTAACTGAAGGAAACCATAGACTAAAAACATTTAAAACATTTGGTTTTGCTTGATCCGGTGTTGTGCCGAATTTCGACCCCCTGCCAAATTATTACCCTTGCCTAATCCTAACCCCTCCCCCACAACTAATCCTAAACCTACCAACACTAGGGGGGTAATAATTTGGCGGGGGTCGAAATTCAGCACAACACCGGATCAAGCAAAACAAAATGTTTTTAAATATGTTTTTAGTCTTAATATGATGTTCAATAACTGGAATCCAGTCTGAGACGTGTGGAAGAAATTTTATATGTTCTATATGTTTGCATTTTCTTATATTCATAGAATCTTAGAAATATGATGATAATCAGATGAATGCAGTGTTGATATATATTCTTATTAATATATGTATGTCTATGTCCTTGTATATGACCGGACAAAAGTTAATATGACTGAATGTATGACCGAGACACAGAGAGTCTCCATTCAAGGGTGTAATATGATTAAATAAGATAGACAAATCTAAACAATATGTTAGTTATGGCTAAGATGTATCTTGATGTAGCCTCGGGAAAACAACCTTGGGGGAGGAACAACTATAAAGAATGAAGGATACCCCCCACTCGTTCTCACACTCTGCAGGCACTTTGTAATGACTGTATGACTGCTGACCTTTCCTTGCAAGGGAATACATAATTGTTAAAGACAATTGATACCTGTTTGTCTCTTATTCAGTGATGTAAAATTGTTTGCCACTACAGACGTCAGTTTAAGGGAAAAAATGTTTCAGAATCAGGAGGTGACCACATGACTGAAAACATTTCTGAACATTGCTTGAGGACAATGAAAATGTTGATGAATTAATATAAGAAATATTCAAAGAACCAAAGTGGTGATTAATGTTTCCTCATTTTAGTCTCCGGTGAAAAATCATTGTTTCCATATTCATATAAACATGGTCATCTGCATTAGGAGAGTCATGTACCTGTACACATTTTTTTGTAAATTAATTTGATCCTATTATTATTCACAATACTGTAACAATTTTTAAATATCTGTACATGTTGGTTCTGACTAAACTGTCGTGGCAAATTCACGATCTTTGGTTCAGGTCTTCAATGTCTGATTCAGGTCTCAAAAGAAATCCTTCAGAGTCGAAGTTTCAGGTCTCAGAAGAATTAACTTTATTGAGCAGTTCAACAAAGTGAGATGCCGTACCCAAGTCTTATATCTTTTTCTTATCGCTTGGTGTCCAATTAGCGTTCATATAGTTATCTTTTTGCTCCTCCTCGTCACTTCGCCACGATTAGAAACACCTGCATCAATGTTTTATTTTTATTGGTGGCAAGTCCTTGCGCATGTGCTTCATATATGGTTTTTAGGTACTTTTCCTGTCTTGTCTTCTCACAACCTTTGACCTAATTTTCATCTTCACATACTCGTTGACCTGTTTTCTCTGTCTTCCCATAGTTTTGTCTTCCCATACTCTCAGGCCTAGTTCTCTAACATTACAGCATTTATTTGGACCCATGTATGAGACAGATGGAATTCTCCAATAAAACCTACAGTATCTGTGTCTATTTTTATTTTTACATTTTATGAAGCTTCTTGTTTTATGTTTGTGTGTGTACTGGAAGCTTCAGTACCAAGGTAACACTAGCAAAAAAGATCTTTCAATCAAAATACATGAATAATTTACACATGAAAACTTCTTTGATTTAGTAAGATTTATTGTGCCTCCAGATAGTGTAGTTATCTACAAGAACACCATGCTAACCAGAAGAGAAGAGAGAAAACAATACACACATGAACCACTGAACATACATATACTTCAAAATCTTCAAAATGTACAAAAGTATTATGAATATCCTTGTATTTTAAAAGCACACTATCACTGGGACGAGACCCTTTCATGAATCAATCTCTTTCACTGTGATAAATATTAAAGATTATTATTATTACTTTGATTTCAGACAGCTGGTTTTAGCATGACGGCATAGAGAACTTAACTGAGTGAAACGTTTCCCACAATAATCACATGCAAAAGGCTTAAAAAGGATCGTCTCATGTGTTTTTTTCTCTAGAGTGAATTCTTTGGTGCTTGTTCAGTGCCGCAGCTGCAGTAAAGGTCTTCCCACATTCAAAGCACATGTGATCCTTCACACCGCTGTGTATTTTCTGGTGTGTTTTTAAGTTACTCAGCTGGCTAAAACTCTTTCCACATGAAGTGCAGGTGTAAGGCTTCTCCTGTGTATGAACTCTCATGTGGACCTTCAGTTTGTCTGCCCTAGGAAATTTTTTACCGCATTGATCACATTTATATGGTCTTTCTCCAGAATGCAAACGCAAATGTAATTTAAGAGTGGATGCTTGTGTGAAACTCTTCCCGCACTGATCACATGAGTACGGTTTCTCTCCAGTGTGGATCCTCATGTGGTTATTAAGGACTCCTTTTAGGTTAAAACTCGTCCCACATTGATCACATGTGTGCGGTTTCTCTCCTATGTGGATCATCTCATGATATTTCAGAGATCTAGAATAGGCGAATCTCTTGTCACAGTGTGAACACTTATAAGGTTTTTCTCCCGTGTGAATTCTCTGGTGCCGATTCAGAGCAGCTGCAGTAGCAAAAGTATTTCCACAATCAAAGCACATATGATCCTGCACACCGCTGTGACTTTTCTGGTGTATTTTAAAACTATCCATTCGTGAAAAACTCTTTCCACACCAACAAACGAAAGGCTTTTGCTTTGTATGAACTTTCAGGTGCCTCTGAAGATTTTCTGCCCAAAGAAATGTTTTGCTGCATTGATCACAGTTATATGGTCTTTCTCCGGAATGAGAACCCAGATGTAATTTAAGAGTTTTTGCACATCTGAAACACTTCCCACACTGATCACATGTGTGTGGCTTCTCTCCAGTGTGGATTTTCAGGTGATCATTAAAGCTTCCTTTTTGTATAAAACCTTTACCACATTGATCACATTTATAAGGCTTCTCTCCAGTGTGGATCCTCTCATGTATTTTCAGAGTCCCAGACCGTTTGAATCTCTTGTCGCAGTGTGAACACTTGTAAGGTTTTTCTCCAGTATGAATTCTTTGGTGCACTGTCAATGTGTCACGTCTAGTAAAGGTCTTCCCACAATCAAAGCACATGTGATCCTTCACACCATTGTGTCTTTTCTGGTGTATTTTTAAAGCACTCATCCGTGAAAAACTCTTTCCACACAGAAAACACACGTAGACCTTTTGCTTTATATGAACTTTCAGGTGCATCTTCAAAGATTCTGCTCTAAGAAATGTTTTGCAGCATTGATCACAGTTAAATGGCATTTCTCCAGAATGAGAATGGAGATGTAATTTAAGCGAGTCTGCTTGTGAAAAACTCTTCCCGCACTGATCACATGTGAGCCGCTTCCTCCAGTATGAATTCTCATGTGAGGTTTAAGACTTTTTTTGTAGGAGAAACTCTTTCCAAACTGAGGCCAGGGGAAATATTCTCTGGCTCTTCTATTCAGTGAGTAACTTGAAGATTTCTCCAGTTTTGACAGGATGATGTTTCTCTTCCACCTTCATCAGGTCTAAAATTAAAGATAAAAAGATTTTATTTTAAGGACTTTTATTTTGACAGGCAGTGTTGAGAACACAAGTGCCTTATAACAAAGTTCTCACATTCTCCGTCTTCATTAATTTGCTGTCTTTATTTAACTGTCTAATGTTATTAGATACACAAAGAAAGAAAACCTTAAAGTCGGCATGAAACGGAAGTTGAGATTGTCATTTTTTCCTTGTTGTGACGTATATCCGAGTGAAACGGCTTCTGAAATTAGAAAAAAAATGTAGGGCGGGGCTTGATTTCGTCCTTCGGGAATTGATTGGATCGTTGGAGGTTGGGCGTTGCAAACAAAATGGAGGCAGATTTGAATGCCAGTTTACATTCAGTTGTGTAGGATTTCTCTCCACCGGACTCCCCACCGTTAACCTCCCATGAAGGATTTTTTATTGAGGAGCCCGGCGACGAGAACGAGGACGAGCAGCTAAATTTGCAGGCAGGAATCAGCCCATATTTATATGAGCCTCCCGCGAACCAAGATGAGTCAAGTCAAGTTATCAGTCAAGTTCACCATCGAGAGCATCTCGACGTGTCCGATAAGTAAATAACTAGATTTAGATAAGATAGATAGCCTACCATTCGGACACTTCGAGATGCTCTTGAGGGTGAACTTGACTGATAACTTGACTTGACTCAAAACGAGACAGACACCGATAGCCGCACCCTCATCGGCTCTGGCCGCACCCTTTCGCCATGGCACGTGACCGAAAGAGAAGAGCGGTCGTTTCGAGGGGGGAGGGAAGGGTAATGTATTTGATTAAAGATTATAAGGGTAAATGAATTTTTTTAAAATAATGAAGTGCACAGATAAATCATTTATAATAAACACTACAATATTACATATAAAAAGAAGATTTGTCAAATTTGATTTCATGCCGACTTTAAGTGTATATAGTGTTTGCTTTTATATTATTGGTAACAGAAAAGAAAGAAATAACATTCTCATTTACGTCCTAAACGGACAAAAATGTTGTTCTTAATGCAAAGAAGCTAGCTAAAATCAGCAAATAAAACAATGACACAATGATGAACATTCTCTAACATTCACATTTACTGTCAACATTCAGCAAATTCGCATCTATGTCATTAAAACAAATCTTTATCTAGTAAAGATTTAATTTCTAATAAACATTTAATTTCACAAACCTTGCATTTTTAATCAAATCCAGGTATAAGATCTTCTGAATTGTGCATTTGTAGCTTGTATTTATTTTGCCTTATGTCTGTTCTAGAGACGTTACAGCTTTTTGATAAAGCTCGAATTAGCTTCCTTTGGAAATATGTTTCAAATTCACACTGAATGCATTTATGAATGTAAAGCATGTATGTGTGTGTCAAAATCAAGATTAAAATCACAATACTGATCAAAGTCTATTTGTCCATATTGCACAGCCCTATATCGGACTCGTTCTGAGAAAAAAGTAGCATCGGCTGTAGTGGAAATTACAATCTGAATTAAGCGCTATTCTGATTATGCACTGAAGAAGATTCCACTTTAGCTCTAGAACATATATGCAGCATATTTGGATGATGAAGAATCTAGAATAAACATCAAGTCAAGGCGGTTGATTTAGGAGTTTGTTGGTGTCTACATGTGATCCTGTCCGGTATCGCAGCTTGACTCGTAGAAACAGATTATTTGAGTTAGGAAATATATGCTGAAAACTTTTAAAACTCCTATTATTCTACTGTTAAAGGTGCAGTGTGTAATATTTAGGAGGATCTGTTGACAGAAATGCAATATCATATACGTGTAACTATGTTTTCAGTTGTGTATAAAGACTTCACTTAATGAACCGTTATGTTATTACCTTAGAATGAGCAGTTTCTATCTACATACAACGCGGGTCCCCTTACATTGAAATGCGTTGACATGTTTCTACATGTTCAGAATCTAAACATAGCTTGCTTTTCTAATAACTACATTCACGGCGATTTACATCACATGAGTATTGGCAGGCGTTATTTTAAAGGGGTCCTATTATGCTCTTTTACGAAGTTTGATTTTGGGGTGTACTAGAATATGTTTTCATGCTTGATTGTAAAACAAAACAAAACATTATTTGTCACATATTTTACACAATTACAGCTCCTCTCTCCCCAGTCTGGTTTGAATGACGATACAAAATGTGCTGTGATTGGTTAGCTGGCCCCTTGTGTTGTGATTGGCAGCGTGTTTAGGAAATGTCCCGCCCCTTCATAACCACAAGCTCTACTCAGATGTAAATATTAACGATGGCATCAATTTCAAACCAATCTGAGCCTGATTCAGACTCTGACAATGTTAACGAACAAGAGGATCGTTCAGAACGAATTTCAAACACGGACTATGCAAGCATGGATTTCCCAGGACGTTTCAGAGTATAATTTTCTAATTGATAAGATGTTCTCCACTATTTAATCATATTTGTCTGGAAAACTATGGTAATACAAACAGTTATCGATCACAGTATCATGGATAATTTTTCTAAGTGATGGTGAACAGCCTTACAAAAGCTACAGTAAACACCATACTGCAATGTTAGTTAGAAGGCTAGTGGAGGCAAAGCTTTGCCCATTGTTTACATCATACCTATCATAGCAACTACACAACACTTATAATTGGAACTGTTAACAGAAAACAGTTTGTAATAAAAACTACAAATAATAAGATATACAAGTTGTGATCCATAAACAACAGATTGTTCCACTACCGACAAAATTGGAATGGCTACGTCTTCCAGAGGAAGGTTTTGTGCAAAGTTTCTGTCTGTCTGTTGCTACTGAAATTTAAAAAATGTGACACTGAGTGCTGTTGAGTGGAATCGTAAACACCTCTGATTGGCCATTGTGTTAACGTGCTCATCAGATATGTCTGTGATTGGCTACAATGATCAACGCACGGGAGAGTTTGAAAGTGTTTTGAAAGCGCAATTACTGTTTGTAATTTCAAGCGTGTATCTATGTAAGCGCTCGGTGAAGAGCGTCATTGATGTATATTTACAACATGTTTTTGAAGCGCTGATCATTGTAGCCAATCACAGACACATTTAATGAGCATGTGAGTACTGTTGTGGCAAAAATTTCTTGAACATCAGCATCACTGCGTAAGAGACTGAGTCAAATAGTCTTTATTTGACTCATAAATACTCAAAAAGTATTTATTCTCTTGCAAGAGAAGGTCAGACAGTCATACAGACATTCAGAGCCTGCCTGTCTGCAGAGTGTAAGAAAAGGAAGAGGAGCTGTGCGACACCTTTTATATTCTTTACCAAGGTCTCCTTCAGCTGTTGCTTTTCCTAGTAGTTTTCCACTAACTTTGACACTTTTGCACATGCTCCTATTCATCACTACTTCTGACACTGGGACCAACAAATTTAGATGCATCCTGACCTCTAAGGTCAGAAGGTCACTTTTCAGCTATCCCCATGCTGGCTCACTCAGCACAGAGACAGATGTACAAACATATCCTGTTCACATTTCACAGTATAGACATGTGACACATTACTTTGCAATATGTGTTGAAGATGAATGGAAATCAAATTTTTCCATTACAGTGCAATGGGCAATCAGAGGTATTTAGCGCTCAACAGCACTCAAAGCATCACATTTAAAAAAAAAATGCAGTACCGACTTGGTACCAAAGTCAGTATTTTTTACAACACACAGCAACATTACACACCAAGTAAAGTTTAATAAGCATAATAGGACACCTTTTATGTTTCCGCCCTGTGATGGATTTATTTATTTTTTTAAGTCTTATTTAAAGGCTCAATATTAAGTATTTTAGGATTAACCCTTACATATTTTAATTTTTACGATGTAAAGTCCCTATAATTAATTTAATTCACAAAGGTATGTCAAAAGAGAAATAATGAAATATGAAAATTCTAGGCTAATTCCTGGTTTGACAGTAATATTATCACTCCAAACATCAAAGCGATCATAACACAAAAATCGCTCCGGTCATAGTGAATTGACATTAGTTCCTCAACGTTTACATGTGCACCAATAATGCTATTATTTCCAATAATAATCTAATATGGTTACTTATTCCACAATCAAATAGGCATACCGGCCATTGTTTTAATCTACTCGCATTAAATTCAAAATACATTTTTATGGACAAGTTACTGGATTGGATATTGTTGCGTTCTTCACGGCGTCTGAATGGAGATACAGAGAAGAGACTGTGAGGGGAGAGGGAGGTGTGATAACAGAGTTTAGCAATTTGGAGAAGAGGAAAGTTCAGAATAATGTCACGGAGTTCATGAAGTTGCGTGAACAACTCATCCGTATAGAACTGAACATGAGCACTTTGGGCAGAGCGATTAGGTTTACACGCCTGTTTATTGCAAAAAACGGCAAATGCCACTTTACGGTTACTTATGAGCGCAATGACATTAGTTTTATCGACGTACATGAGGAAAAGCTTACCATGTAAACAATTACCATCTTTCAACGTTGAAATATAGTTGAAAAGAAGTCGGTCAGCCTTGGACTGGTTTTCGACATGATTTCAACTAAGTAGTTTCGGCTGGACTGTTTGACTACGTGTTTTCGACTGATCATCTAAGATACCACGTGTTTTCAACTGATAATCTAAGACAAGACAAGTCTGTTATACATGCTAAAATAACGGAGAAAAACAAACTACGAAACCATGTTCATTATTAGGCCTATCTAAAATAAATTTATAGAGTTTTACATATTCCATCAAGACGTTACCCAGCAAGCAATTTCGCGTCTAATAGACGTCTAATAGCCGTCTAAACACAGCCCAGACGTCTAGGCTAAATCGAGGCTAATTTTGGGCTGTCAGTGAAAATCTAATAGACGTCTAAACATAGCCCAAGAATAGACAGCTATTGAATGACTACATATATACGTCTAATAGACGTCTAACCATAGCCCAAGAATAGACAATCAGACAGCTATTGAACGACTATATTTATACGTCCAATAGACGTCTAACCATAGCCCAAGAATAGACAATCAGACAGCTATTGAACGACTATATTTATACGTCCAATAGACGTCTAACCATAGCCCAAGAATAGACAATCAGACAGCTATTGAACGACTATATTTATACGTCCAATAGACGTCTAACCATAGCCCAAGAATAGACAGCTATTGAACGACTATATTTATACGTCCAATAGACGTCTAACCATAGCCCAAGAATAGACTAGTCATCAATTAGACCACTATTAAACGACTACATATATACGTCTAATAGACAGGCAATATGGGTCTAGGCTAAAACAAGGCTTATTTTGGGCTGTCAGTGAAAATCTAATAGACGTCTAACCATAGCCCAAGAATAGACTAGTCATCAATTACACTACATATACATGTAATAGACAACAAAATGAGGCATAAGGATTCTTTTCACTCAAAAATAACAGGTTCTCATAAATGAAAATCCATCCAAACTAATTGAATATAAAGGGATTTATTTTGAACAATTATATAGACAACATTCAAACATAAAAATGAACAAATAAAACATTTGAAAAATATCTAAAACAAATTAAGATATTAAAAATTTTAATTAACAACTGTTTATTTAGATCCATAACCCCCACCCCCTGCCCTCCCTGGAGCTTGTTTGAAATGATTTGAAATAACGTTTTTTATTTCACATTCCGTAGCTGATGGACAGCTGGTCATCACTGCGTCTGCCAAATGAGAAAAAGGAAAGAATTATTGCTCAAGAAAAGCATTGTTGACAGTCATTTAACTAATTACAGTCAATCACTTTAGCTAGGATGCACACTAGAGCTGGCCAATATAGAGTTAACAGAATATAGATTGAGACTATATAATTTATATCAATATAGACAATAATTTATATCAATATTATAAATAAATTAATATCAATAATTGAACATTTTTGCTCGCGTAATGGTGATGCAATACGGGGTGTAACGATACGCGTATTGAACAATTCTGTACAAGGCATATATATATATATATATATATATATATATATATATATATATATATATAGGCTATATATACACACACATACAGGTGCTGGTCATATAATTAGAATATCATCAAAAACTTGATTTATTTCAGTAATTCCGTTAAAAAAGTGAAACTTGTACATTATATAGACTCATTACATGCAAAGTGAGATATCTCAAGCCTTTATTTGTTATAATTTTGATGATTATGGCTTACAGCTTGTGAAAACCACAAAATCAAAATCTCAGAAAATTTGAATATTACATGAAATCACACAGTAATTACACAGTAATCCCATGGGCATTACCAGTAATTTTTCAGTCTGTTCCTCACTCAGAAGACTTGGAATATAGTCATATGGACTTTATGGTGTGGTTGGTATGAATGTATAATTGAGATGTTCACCTGCAGACTCATGAATACATTTCTGTTCTCTGTTTCTGTGTAGCAGAGGAAGCAGAGGCCATGAAGGAGAGAGATAAGATAGAGTGGAACTATGAAGCTGAAGACAATCTCATTGGAGGGACCAAAAAGCCAGTGGCAGGTGCTGCACTCAAAAAAATTATATGTTGGCTTTAATTAACTTTATGTCAACAGGCCACACATAACTGGGTTACGTTAAACAAACATAATTTGTTATGTTACTTCAACATCATGGAATTAAGTAATTTTAAGTGACCCAATTTAAGTAGTCTCAAAGTGAATTTTTAAAGGCTAACATGATTCAGGTATCTTTTATATTCATTCATCCATTAATATTAGGGCTGGGAATCGATTAAAAAAATTAACTAATTAATTGCACAATTTCTGTAATTAATTGCAATTAATTGCGCTTCCCCCAAGCTTGTAATCATCAATATTTAAACTTAGAATCACCTAATTAAACAACACAAGAAAAAAAGGGAACAGAAAATAGCCCTATATTAAAATATTAAACATCAATATATCAATATATTATTCTTTTTCAATAATCAATCAACATAATCAATTTAACAGATTAGTATTATTATTATTATTTTATTAATTATTAAAACAAAATATAGTCCTACAAAGCTATTATTACCAGAGCATGTGATCAGAGCAGGTCATTTTACCATTGTTGCCCAGCATGGCTATACCAGCTCAGCAAACAGAAGTCAACAGAGAAATTTCACGTTACTTGAGTGGACTTTACTTTTCCAGTGCTTAGTACATGATTGAAGCCTTTGGGCCGTTAACGACAGAGCCGCCGACACACACACACACACACACACACACACACACACACACACACACACACACGGAACGGAGAGCTCGCCGCTGCTGGGCCATTAACGACAGAGCGAGCCGACACACACACACACACACACACACACACACACACACACACACGCACGCGCGCGCACGGAGCACAGAGCGCGCCGACCGACCGACACACACACATACACACACACACACACACACACACACACACACACACACACACACACACACGCACGCGCGCGCACGGAGCACAGAGCGCGCCGACCGACCGACACACACACATACACACACACACACACACACACACACATACACACACACACTCACGCGCGCGTGCGCGCGGAGCACAGAGCGCGACGCACATACCGAGCGGAAAAGACCCGCTCATGAAAGCTGCCCGAGAATGAAACCTGACCGCCGAACATGGAGGGGCGGGACGGCATATTTCGGCCTTTTTAATAGCAGACGCAACAGGAAATCATTAAAACGAGGCAAAAAAAAAAAAGTGCTGCGTCAATTGCGTTATTTTTTTTTAACGCGTTAAACATTTCAAATTAATCGCAAAGATTAACGCGTTAATTCCCCCAGCCCTAATTAATATTTAACTTATTTTAGTGATACATAATACAATTGATAGCCTATAGCTAGCTATTTGCTAGCAGTAGCACATATTAGCATCTTAAATGCTTACATGCTCTTTCAACCAAAGCAGTTGAGAGTGATTGAATCAGTCCACATCCAAACAAAATGCTCCACTCTTCTCCACACTGGTAACCCACTGTAAGTTAAATGGTTCTATCTCAAAAAACATAAAATAACTCTTCATTTTAACATTTATTCTCTCTTAATTCAAACAAATGCAAAGCATGCTGGGAACTAACAAGCACCGCCCACTGGTGCCCAGTTTCAGTTAATGCAACACAAATCATTCATGCAATCCAACACAAACGGATTAAGTAAACTTAAATTTTACATTTATTTAAGCAGATTGAACACAATGAAATTAAGTTAGGACAAAATGGCAGTTGGCGTCGCACTATACTGCCACCCTCTGGATGTAAGAATTGTTTACTTAACATAAATGGTTTGTGTTTAGACAATGCGTTAGGATTTTGTACTGTTAACACAATTATGTGGACCTTAATAGAAAAAAAAAACATTTCAAATCAACAAACATAATTATTATTTTTGAGTTTGGTGGGAGATTCAGTAGCAAACTGAGGCTGGATAAACTAACTGGAGATCTCACTATTGGTAACATCAGAACCATTCACTCTGGACTAAACTAAACTGAAGATCAGCAGTGGCCGAAGAACCATATACAGTCTTACTGTCAATGGTAAATCAACTCTTCCAATGTTTTAGTAATCATGCACTAGTAATCAGTTTTGGTGATCTGAAACTAAAGCTTCTAAGTGCTCAAACTTGAATTACTTTTAGATTACTTGCAAGTACAGGGCCACATTGAATTCATAATGTTATGTGAATATACAATTAGGAGATTAAAGTTGTAATATTGCATGAATAAATTAGGGACATTTTGAGAAGAATCAACTCACATAACGAGAAAAGGCATCAGGAATCATAGATAGTCAAAGAGTAGGGCTGGTTTGACAGTAGCGATTTCCCAATTTGAATGAATCTTCATTTATTGAGGCTACATTACTAGCGTTTTCTAGCTTTTTCCAAATGTTAATTATCCACACTAAGATGTCTGAAATTGCTTAAATCGCCTTACTCACAAGAATGATACTGAGTGGCTATAAATAAAAATAAATCTAGAGAGGAACATTTTGCAGTATGATAAAAATTCATTAGGCTATATTTTTACTTGACTACCATAGTGATGTGTCTGTATGTTTGAATAAATCTGTAATGAAAACAGAACATTGACACCACTTTTTAAATGTTTATATTTAACAAATTGAAGTAACAGAAGTAGCTTATTTTATTAAAATAAAATATATACAAAAAAAAAAAAATTAAAATGTTTATTTACAACTTTGGTATTTGACTGTTGATTACTATATCTAAAAAAAATAAGTATTTTCCAAGTGAGACATCATTATTTTGATATTTTGCTTAATAAACATTGACATGCTGTTCTACATTAAATATTGTGAAAAAGTGAAATAATTAAAGTGAACTGAATCAAATCATGAAATGCCCAGCCCTATAAAATATAGTTTGTAGTTTGTGAAATTATTTATTTTAATAAATCTTTAAATCATTCCATGGCCTAAACGTTTAAATACTACTGCATATTCTGCATCATTATGACTTTATTCTAAACTTAAATTAACCATAAAAAAAAAAAATATATGACTTTGCTCTGGTAAAAAGCTTAATATAATTATCATACATTTACTATAACAACATTCCTATGAGCTGTTGTTAGTCTAAAAAAACCTGCAAATTCTTTGGAAGTCACACAAATGTGTTTTGTGGGATTATTTAAAAATTGTATACATATTTCCATGTTCAGTTGAAGCCTTGTCACATAAATTCTATTAAAGTGTGTATACAAACAGTGTCTTCTCATCGAACAATAAAAAATATAGTAGTGTTGTAAAAATGAATGCATTTTTTTTCAGTTGTACAGTACACATATTTAATGCAATTAATGTAGCATCCGTATTTTCCAATATTTTTTAAAGCCTAATACATTTGAAAATGTATAGCTTTCAGTTATACTGTTATTCACTTATACTGTAAATGGCTATAGTAAATTACTAAAATTGAGAGAAAAGAAATCGAGACATCAGTAGCAGTATTGGTATTGGTGATACTAGCCTTTATTCATAAAAAGAGGCCATTAAACAATTCATTAAAATAAAGGCTTCTGTCTTTGTTTCTACTTGAATATTATCACTATATATATATATATATATATAAGAACAAATTTTTTTAACTAATTAAAATGCGATTTTGATTAGTTAAAAAAAAATGATTGAATGACAGCACTAAAGTATAGCCAATTTTGGACATACCTCATAAGAAAAAAAATAGCGAAATAGATGGTTGTGCTCATGAATGTTTAGTTTTCTTGCACCCTTATGGGATTAAAAAAAATGACAATGAGGTTCATGTTCAGGAACATGCTAAAATAGTAATAAAAAAAAATAATCTAAATGTATTATTTCAAATGTATTCAAAATGAATTCAAACATTTGTTTTTCTGTCTTTCTCTGTTTCTGCTGCTGCTGTGATGTGAAGTGGGTTCAGTGTCAGTGAAGGAGGGAGATTGTGCCCATCTCCCGACTGCTGATACAATACAGCCAGGGGATCTGATACTGTGGACGTTTGGAGCTGAAAACCGTCTTCTTGTTAAAGCTGATTCAAGAACAACTGTTAATAAGAGATTTGGAGACAGACTGAAGCTGCAAAAGACGACTGGATCTCTGATCATCAGAAACATCAGAACTACAGACTCTGGATATTATAATTTACAGATCATCAACACAGAACAGACCACATTCAGCAGATTAAATGTGACGGTCACTGGTGAGTAGAACAACATTTATTAAAAAACAGTCCTCAGCAGTTTTCCAACAGTGCTTTCCCGTTCCAGATTATGTGAGCAGTGCAAATCACTAGTTACCGTAAAACTTCAAATAATAGCCCTGGCTTTTATTTTCCCACATCGCCGAACTGCACCGGCTTGTATTTGAGACAGGCCTTTAATTTAGTGTTGAGACTTCACCCTGTGCTGCAATATACATTTAGTTTTACATTCATTTACAAAAATCAGCTGGTTGAATAAAAAATGTTCTGGTGATTCTCAATTCATTCAGTTAAAGGTGAACTATGCAGGTTTTTTACCTTAACTGAACAACTTCGGAGTCATTGGAATGGTTATATTACTTTTTTGGGGTTGAATGGTGGTCGCCTCTCAGCCCCCTATCGCCTGTGAGCGGAAAAACCACCCTTGCAACTTTGAGCCGGTGTTGTGACGAATTTCGACCCCGCCAAATTATTACCGCCCCTACTGTTGGTAGGATTAGGATTTGTTGTGGGGGAGGGGTTAGGATTAGGGGTGGGGATAGGATTAGGCAGTCAAGTACTGACTTCAACGAGGGTGGTAATAATTTGGCAGGGGGTCGAAATTCGGCACAACACTGGCGGGCCGCCGGCCGCAGCGTCAGAAAGTATTGGGTCATTCTATATTTAGGGGTACATTTCATGTCAGCCAAAAAGTCAGGAAATAAGTATTCTTTTTTTATCAGTAAACTAGGTGGTTAAATAATATATGCCCTTAATGTGCTAAATTTGTTATTTGGCAAGCTTAAGCTCTAATGGTTTTTTAAACATGTTAATGAAAATTAACATTTGATTCAATATTTTGTCAACTGTGTTACGGACATGCTGTGTGAAACATGAATTACATGAATAAAAACATGAATTCAAATGAAACATGAATTAAGTACCACATGTTTGATAACACATTTGTTTGAAGGTTTTTGAGTCTATTCACTAGAGTTTTTGAGGTTATCTCTCTAACTGATTTGTAAATTTGAATTTGGGGCTTCATAATGGCCGTTGTGGGATGATGTCATGAAGGATAAAACTTTTCTTCAACATAACTTCACAGTATGCTGCATTTTAGTATTATTCATCATCCTTACCCAAGATTGCCATCTCCAGAGATATAGTTCACATTTAAAAGATTTATGACATAAAAACCACACATAACACAGTTGACAGAGAAAGTAACACAGTTGACAGGAGTAACACAGTTGACAGGACACATTAAAAGGAAAAGAGAAAACTTTCTTTAAGATGATAACTTTCTTTTTATTCAACAAATAAATATATATATATACACACACACACACACATATATATATATATATATATATATATATATATATATATATATATATATATATATATATATATATATATATATATATATATTATAATGTTATTGAATATTTTATATTATTATCAAGTTAAATTAAGTTTTATAATAAATCATGACACTTTGGGTTCAATGGGTTGTAAGGACTGATCAGTCATGACTAAGCAGAAATAGACATGTCATTGTCAAGTCTATAATAATATAAGTCAATCATGAGGAATTCTGAATGCTTTATAACCCTTGACAAATGTGAATATATAATAATGTGTATATTATGTTGTGGATACTGAGTTCATAGAAAGTGTGGCCGTGATGAGATCAGTTAAGTTTATCCATTGTAATGCAAATCATGGTTTTTGCCAATTTGTAATTTTGTGTAATGTAAATGTAATTTCCATATAATGTAGTGTGAGCATAAATTGAAACTGAATTGCCAACATTGTCAAATGTGTTAATCCTTGTCAACTGTGTTACAGTTGACGGGTAACACAGTTGACGGGTAACACAGTTGACGGGTAACACAGTTGACATTTCGGCCATTTTAGGGCCTTGTGCAAACTGCTGGCCTTGGACTAGTTAGTAGTTGACCTTGATTAATGTTTTTATATTCTTTCTCACACATTTATAAATATAACATGTGACACAAGTTCACCATAACATGTTGATAACACAGTTGACGATCAATTAATCTACTCTATGCGCAGACAATAATATAGATAATATATTGAAGAGGAGAAGTTATGATTTACCACACTGTCTTCACATTTCCCTCCAAAAAAGGAATTGCATCAGAGTGATGTTGGACATGTGACTTTGGAACAAACCATTGCTGATTTATAGGGGGTTTTATAGGGAGTAACACAGTTGACACTGATTTCTCGGACATACACAAAATGGATAATTTAATGTAGATGCATGAGCAAAATATTTTTTTAAACACTTTTCTCAGTTAATGATTATTTTGGACAAATATTTATAAGAAATATATACAGAAACATGCATTCTAGAGCTAATGTGAAAAGCAAAACCTCACATTTACCAAATCGGACAGCACAAAAACAGCAACTTCCAGTATAGAATATGCCATTTTTGCAAGATAAAAGATGGGTATCTGGTGGATTTTTGTATTAAATGATTTAGAAATGTCCCCTGATATAAAAGTGATCATTGATAGAAGTGAAAAGTTCATGATTTTTTAAAAAAAATTATAAAAGAGTCCATGGACATGACATGTACCCCTAATTATAGAATGACTCTATTGCATGATATCAGGTCTTGCGATGTAACGAATTGCTTTACGGCAAAGAAATCTGTTAAAATTCTGTCATTATTGCGCTCCCTCACTCTGTTCAAACCCAAATGAAGAAGACGTTTTAAAGAATGTCCCATTTGCTTTGTTGTCGTTGATCTACTAGCCTCTGGTATCTGAGAGTCGCCAACATGTTTTTCGACAGTGTTGTCAAATATCTATTCCGAAGCTGTACGGGGAGCTCTATAAAGAAACCTGTGAGCAAAAAGCGAGAATACAGCGAAGAAATTCCCGAAACTGCATTAACGGACGCTCTGAGATAAAGTGAATTCAGACTGCAGACTAAGCAACGATTGTATTTAATTGTACAGTACAATCATAACATAGTACAGACATGATCTTAATTCCATAATGTCCTTAAACATTACAATATTGCTAGCCATAAACTGACAAAGTGTGCGTCCGGTGTGCGATACCTCGAGTTGTCATAGACGCGACGCGCGCTAAAGGCCTATTTATACTTCTGCGTCGAACTGCCGCCGTAGCTACGTCGTAGGCTGTGTGTAGCGCGCATACCCTTCGGCGTACCCTGACGTGCACCTCTCCAAAAATGTAACAACGCGTCAATTCTACGCGGACGCAAGCGCTGTGATTGGTCCGCCAGAACCCCTCACTCGGGGTTTCACATCCCTAGGTCCACAACGACGCAGAAGTATAAATTAAAACCAACACGTTGCCTACGGCGTATAGGCTCGGCGTAGGTCCGACGCAGAAGTATAATGAGCCCTTAACTCTCTCTGCCTGCCTTGTTTGCGTTAACAGCTCCCGTCCGATGCGCAGGGCTCTCTTGCGTGCACAATCTGCACAATAGAACTGGCTTAAACAGACGATCTGATGAGTTTTAGAAGATTAAATACAACCCGAAACTAAAAAACAGACCGGGCCTCTATTTGAGACCGGCCTTTAATTATCCAAACCTGTAGCCACATCAGGCGTGTAAAAGAGACAGGCGTTTATTTGGGACTCGGCTATTATTTGAAGTTTTACGGTAGTTAGTGCGGTTCATTTGAATGAGTGTGAACGCTGCCATCCGAACCAAACAAGCAGATCGAGACCACTAAAAAGTGGGTCTCGTCCGCTTCCAAACTAACTCTGGTGCGCTTCGAACGAAATATGAACGCAACATAGACCAGCGACATGTAAACGAACCAAAAACCGGACATGATGTGACCCTAAAAAGGAACGAATGCTCAAGCATACCTGTTTTTTTCCGTCATAGTCATAATATGGCCCCTCACAGTTCAGGACAGGCATCAGAACCGTGTCTCCTCGCGGCAGATCTACGTTTGTGTGTGTGATGGAGGGATTGCTGCACCTGTTTTGAATTATTTACACATTTGTTCAAAATACCGCCATAGTTTCGGCTGCGGACACACAACGAGCGCGTTTATCCCAGAACACAGCATTGGTTTGGATGTTTGGTGAGTTCTGTCTCAAAATATACATGATAAAAGCCAACCAGTCAGATTGTGAACATATCCCTATGCCTTTAGGTTCAGTGTTAAAAATGCCAATGTGAACTCTAAGCGGATCAGGACTAAATGTGTGTTTTTTTCGGACCAAAGGAACCAAGCTAATCGAACTACAAGTGTGAACAAAATCTAACATTTTTCTTTACAGTTTTCAAGGAAAAAGATGTGTAGTTATTAGGGTTGCAAAATTCTGGGAATTTTCAAAGATGGAAACTTTCCATGGGAATTAAAGGGAATTTAAGGGAATTAACAGGAATTTATGGGAATAAACTGGGAATTTTCAAAGTTGAAGGTTGGCTCTTATAGGGAACTTAAATATAGTTGAAGAAAGTATATTTTAGCATAACCTTGACTAAAACAAACAGATGCCATTCAAATACACTTGAATATCCATGCCATTCCTCTATCACATGCACATAGCACACTGCTTACTGCATGGCTATTGAGACCACACCCCCTACTGGCACTTTGCATGCCTCCATCACATGTACAGAAGCCCAAAGCACAAGACTATTGAAGGCACACATTTGAGCCTGTGGACTAAACAAAGTGAAGTAAGTTTTGATGATATTATGGGGAAATATATTTATTAAATGTTTAAATTGCAAATATCACATACAAATGTATTCATCTAGTAGATAGCAAGCTGATAAGTTAGATGCTAAATAAACTAGCATAACTTTATTTACCACATAAGTAGGGCTGGGCAGTATACCGCGGAAGAAAATGTCAACTGTAACAGATTTTTTTATTCTGTGTATACCGCAACATGTAAATAAGTAGGCGTGGTTAACTCACGTGCAGCGTGCGTGAGACTGAGACACTGATATTTGTCAAAGAAACATGAAGAAAGACCAAGAGGATCCACAAAAGGAATTACGTTTTCAAAATTAACGTGATATTTTCAGGGGGAAGGCGCAGAAGTCAACTAGAGCAGTGCAGCACACTGAAAGTTTAGAGAGACGCACATGCTCGTAACGGGGCTTACTTGACAACAAGTTCATATATCAATATTCTAACGAATAGAAATAACCTTAAATAACGTATCTATCCGTCTCTTATGTGTACAGTTACTTTCAGAGTGGACGCGCAATCGGTTGCCGTGGTAATGAATATTTCCAAAATTCCCCAGCTTAACTTCCCATGGAAATTTACCGGAAACTTTCCGGAAATTTACCGGAAATCTTCCGCCCCTTTGCAACCCTAGTAGTTATTCATATTGTAAAAATATTAGCTATATTTGTTTTTTAGTTTAGTGTACATGTTTAGAAAATCTTGAGATTGTGTAGCTTTGACATCATTCATATGTAGATGTAAATGCAGCAAAAGCATTTCTTTCTCTTATTTAAATTTCTGGGATTTGTCTCTTTATTTTCTGTCCGATTCCTCTGTAGACCGAGTGAATGAACCAGAGACGTCACTGCTGTTGTCTCGAGATGTTCCTGATGGAAAGAATGAGCAGCAGAGTTCAGTATAATGCGATAAGACACGCCCAACACCAGTGTCAATCACTGTGACATCATCAACAATCGAGCTCAACAAAATATTTCTGCTTTTATGAAAAGGAGAAATGAACCTGTGTGCTGGAAAAAGATGGAATGAGTTCTTGTGTGATGAGCACATGACTAACAGCAGATTACAGAAGACACGTGTTGAATCGAGATACTGACACTAATCTAGGGTGGCCAGATGAGATTGACTGAAAGTCGGTACGGTTTTCGGAGTGGGAGGGCGGGCTGCAGGACGACTCAACCTCCACGGACAGTTTTTAATGTTTTATCAGACAATAACTACTCAAGATTTTGCTTTCGTATAATTATTGGGACAATTAGGGCCAGATTCGGGATTCGGGACAACAGCAGCTTAAGATTTCGGGACTGTCCCGAATTTTTCGAGACGTTCGGTCACCCTACACTAATCTCACTGCTGAAGAACTACTGAGAACTGATGAAGCACGAGCACATGTAATGCTGAAGACTGAAGAGTTGCTATGTTTTTTTTCCTGAGGTTTAATTCATGGGACCATTTCAGTTCATACAAAGAGTAATCAGTTTAAATCATTATTAAATATTCATATGTTGTCAAAAACTCTACAATTAATAAATATGTTTAGTATATAATCTGTCTGCTGCCTTCGACACGGTGAATCATCAGATCCTTCTGTCCACCCTCTCATCGCTGGGCATCACAGGAACTTCACTCCACTGGTTTGAGTCCTATCTCACAGGTAGGTCCTTCAAGGTCGCATGGAGAGGCGAGGTATCCAGAGCACATCAGCTGACCACAGGGGTTCCCCAGGGTTCAGTTCTTGGTCCCCTCCTCTTCTCCATCTACACCACATCACTGGGACACATCATACAGGCACACGGTTTTTCCTACCACTGCTATGCTGATGACACACAGCTCTTCCTCTCCTTTCAACCAGATGATCCCACAGTAGCTGCACGGGTCTCAAGCTGTCTGGCGGACATCTCCACATGGATGAAGGAACACCACCTGCAGCTCAACCTGGCAAAGACTGAGCTTCTCGTCCTCCCTGCCAATCCGTCTCTACAGCACGACTTCACCATCCAGCTAGAGTCATCATTAATCACCCCATCAAGATCGGTCAGAAATCTTGGAGTAACGTTTGATGACCAGCTGACCTTCACAGATCACATTTCAAAGACAGCTCGATCATGCAGGTTTGCACTGCACAACATCAGGAAGATCAGGCCTTTCCTAACTGAGCATGCAACACAACTTATCGTCCAGGCCCTGGTCATCTCTAGGCTTGACTACTGCAATGCCCTTCTGGCTGGACTCCCAGCATGTGCGACCAAACCCCTACAGATGATCCAGAATGCTGCAGCTCGTCTTGTCTTCAACGAGCCCAAGAGGGCCCACGTCACTCCTCTGTTCATCTCTCTGCACTGGCTACCTCTAGCTGCTCGCATCAAGTTCAAGGCACTGACGCTTGCTTACAGAACTATCACAGGCTCAGCTCCCTCCTACTTTCACTCACTCCTACGAGTCTACATCCCTACCAGACACCTACGATCGGTCAACGAGCGACGTCTCGTGGTTCCATCACAGAAAGCCACAAAATCACTTTCCAGAACATTCTCATTTACAGTTCCATGCTGGTGGAACGCTCTCCCCACCCTCATCCGGAATGCAGAATCCCTGACAACATTCAAAAAACAGCTGAAAACCAATCTCTTCCGTGAGCACTTAACCTTATAGAAAAAAAAAAAAAAAAAAAAAAAAAAAAAAAAAAAAAAAAAAAATCCTTTCCCTTTGAAACATCACTTATCAGGCTTATGCTACTCTGAATAATACCTGAACTTCGTATTTTGAGCACTTCCTGCGTTGCTGTTGCTTTTGCCTCTTTATGATGACTCGCTGAACTTAGTCCTAATTTGTAAGTCGCTTTGGATAAGGGCGTCTGCTAAATGACTAAATGTAAATGTAAATGTAAATAATTAATATGCATTAATTAATATGTTTAGTAAATTCAAGTGATGTTAAAAATCTAAATGTTAACACTGTCAAAATGTGTGCATCTGATTGGTCGCGTGTGTGCGTGCGTGTTCTCGTTATCAGGGAGCTCTCGCGATTTGCTAATTGCTTCATTCTCAGTAAAGCCAGAGCCCATCTACAGAGAGCCTGGCCACGCCCTATTAAGTCTTATTGTACTGAATTTTGGTTGTAGTTCCACAAGAGTTCCACTGGGGGCGATCGCCCATGAGTGCAAAATGAATGGGAGTCAATGGGGCTAGACGGCTAATTTTGTCTCTTTCACCCGATTGCTGTTGAGAAATCTCAGATTTGATTGTAGGTTTTGCAAGTTCAACATGTTATAAATCGAAAATTGAATGAACGAGTACTTATGTCCTTTCGATTTCTTACAGGTTGAGTTGTTGTTGCCCATAACACACTAGCATTCTGCTAATGAACGCTGATTGGTCAGTAAAGGACTTGAAAGGCTTGATGGCATCGTGGCATCCGAAGTGGGACCAGAAACAAACAAAACAAAAGCTCTTCTAGCACGTGTGTTTACCTGTGTCAGCTGTGTTGTCGATGCCTCGAGAGAAAAGAAAGTGCAGAGTGCAAAAACACCAAAGTGACTGATGGATTGCCGTAAAGCAGTATCTCTGGTCGTACGATGTGTATGACGTCATTGACATTTTAAAAGACTTTTTAAAGCAAATAAGTGACTCTAAAAAATCTAACACCCAGCAATGTGTAATTTCTTTGCATCTCCTTTCGAATACAACATTCAAAATTATATCCTGAGAAAAGTGGATTTTGTGAGGTATAGCTCCATAGACCTCCATTCATTCTGCACTCGTCCTATGAGCGCCCTGGAACCAGACTGGAACTGCAACCAGTTCAGAAGCCGGAAGTTTACTGAGAGTGGAACTTCTCCCCTTATTAGACATTCTCTGGTAAAGCTGTGATTGTGAAGCATCGCATTTTGAGTGGTTACTGATAAACATACTCCCTTTCAGGTATATATAATGTACATTTGCACACAAATGTATAGTATGTTTTATAAATAAATTCAGCTAAAATATTGTGTGTTTTATAAACGTATAAATTTAAAATTGCAATATGGGTTGAGTACAGCATTAAGCTATTGGCTAAAAAGCAAAAGAATGAGATGATTAAATATAAATGTTATTTGAGAGTTATTCTGTTTGGTTAAAAGATGAATGTGTGATTATATTGTTATGTGTGTTTTAAATGAGATGCAATTTTGTGAATACAGGGAGTGTAAATGCTTTAATGTAAGATATACACTCAAGTAGGCTAAATACTCAGGTTTATTTACTCTGTGAAACTTGAAGTGCATTGATTTGAGAAATGTTTAAATAAGAGCTGATGCATTTGCTGTGGGAAATAATTGTTGATTTATTGTCAAACTTGATTCTCACTAAAGCTGTGATTGTGAAGCATCGCATTTTAAATGGTTACTGATAAACAAACTCCGTTTCAGGGGCACTACACAGAGACACAATTCGCATTCGCTGTATTCACTCAGGACGCGCGACTCTTACAAATGATCTATGGTGCTACAATTACCAAACATCAGTAGGCCTACTGGAATAGCTGTGTACCTTAATTGTTCACATCTGAACTAATTCCAGACAGTGAAGGTGGTGCAGAAATAGGGAAACTCTAAACTATTTGAAGCAGTGGCGGCTGGTGAACATTTTCTAGGTAGGGCTGTGCCACATTCACATCCACATCCAACAATTCTAGCACATGTCCCAGTATGATTTAATGCTTAACAAACAGTTCAGGTTTTTTTTTTAAGAAAAAAAAAGCTAACTGAAGGAAACCATAGACTAAAAACATTTAAAACATTTGGTTTTGCTTGATCCGGTGTTGTGCCGAATTTCGACCCCCTGCCAAATTATTACCCTTGCCTAATCCTAACCCCTCCCCCACAACTAATCCTAAACCTACCAACACTAGGGGGGTAATAATTTGGCGGGGGTCGAAATTCAGCACAACACCGGATCAAGCAAAACAAAATGTTTTTAAATATGTTTTTAGTCTTAATATGATGTTCAATAACTGGAATCCAGTCTGAGACGTGTGGAAGAAATTTTATATGTTCTATATGTTTGCATTTTCTTATATTCATAGAATCTTAGAAATATGATGATAATCAGATGAATGCAGTGTTGATATATATTCTTATTAATATATGTATGTCTATGTCCTTGTATATGACCGGACAAAAGTTAATATGACTGAATGTATGACCGAGACACAGAGAGTCTCCATTCAAGGGTGTAATATGATTAAATAAGATAGACAAATCTAAACAATATGTTAGTTATGGCTAAGATGTATCTTGATGTAGCCTCGGGAAAACAACCTTGGGGGAGGAACAACTATAAAGAATGAAGGATACCCCCCACTCGTTCTCACACTCTGCAGGCACTTTGTAATGACTGTATGACTGCTGACCTTTCCTTGCAAGGGAATACATAATTGTTAAAGACAATTGATACCTGTTTGTCTCTTATTCAGTGATGTAAAATTGTTTGCCACTACAGACGTCAGTTTAAGGGAAAAAATGTTTCAGAATCAGGAGGTGACCACATGACTGAAAACATTTCTGAACATTGCTTGAGGACAATGAAAATGTTGATGAATTAATATAAGAAATATTCAAAGAACCAAAGTGGTGATTAATGTTTCCTCATTTTAGTCTCCGGTGAAAAATCATTGTTTCCATATTCATATAAACATGGTCATCTGCATTAGGAGAGTCATGTACCTGTACACATTTTTTTGTAAATTAATTTGATCCTATTATTATTCACAATACTGTAACAATTTTTAAATATCTGTACATGTTGGTTCTGACTAAACTGTCGTGGCAAATTCACGATCTTTGGTTCAGGTCTTCAATGTCTGATTCAGGTCTCAAAAGAAATCCTTCAGAGTCGAAGTTTCAGGTCTCAGAAGAATTAACTTTATTGAGCAGTTCAACAAAGTGAGATGCCGTACCCAAGTCTTATATCTTTTTCTTATCGCTTGGTGTCCAATTAGCGTTCATATAGTTATCTTTTTGCTCCTCCTCGTCACTTCGCCACGATTAGAAACACCTGCATCAATGTTTTATTTTTATTGGTGGCAAGTCCTTGCGCATGTGCTTCATATATGGTTTTTAGGTACTTTTCCTGTCTTGTCTTCTCACAACCTTTGACCTAATTTTCATCTTCACATACTCGTTGACCTGTTTTCTCTGTCTTCCCATAGTTTTGTCTTCCCATACTCTCAGGCCTAGTTCTCTAACATTACAGCATTTATTTGGACCCATGTATGAGACAGATGGAATTCTCCAATAAAACCTACAGTATCTGTGTCTATTTTTATTTTTACATTTTATGAAGCTTCTTGTTTTATGTTTGTGTGTGTACTGGAAGCTTCAGTACCAAGGTAACACTAGCAAAAAAGATCTTTCAATCAAAATACATGAATAATTTACACATGAAAACTTCTTTGATTTAGTAAGATTTATTGTGCCTCCAGATAGTGTAGTTATCTACAAGAACACCATGCTAACCAGAAGAGAAGAGAGAAAACAATACACACATGAACCACTGAACATACATATACTTCAAAATCTTCAAAATGTACAAAAGTATTATGAATATCCTTGTATTTTAAAAGCACACTATCACTGGGACGAGACCCTTTCATGAATCAATCTCTTTCACTGTGATAAATATTAAAGATTATTATTATTACTTTGATTTCAGACAGCTGGTTTTAGCATGACGGCATAGAGAACTTAACTGAGTGAAACGTTTCCCACAATAATCACATGCAAAAGGCTTAAAAAGGATCGTCTCATGTGTTTTTTTCTCTAGAGTGAATTCTTTGGTGCTTGTTCAGTGCCGCAGCTGCAGTAAAGGTCTTCCCACATTCAAAGCACATGTGATCCTTCACACCGCTGTGTATTTTCTGGTGTGTTTTTAAGTTACTCAGCTGGCTAAAACTCTTTCCACATGAAGTGCAGGTGTAAGGCTTCTCCTGTGTATGAACTCTCATGTGGACCTTCAGTTTGTCTGCCCTAGGAAATTTTTTACCGCATTGATCACATTTATATGGTCTTTCTCCAGAATGCAAACGCAAATGTAATTTAAGAGTGGATGCTTGTGTGAAACTCTTCCCGCACTGATCACATGAGTACGGTTTCTCTCCAGTGTGGATCCTCATGTGGTTATTAAGGACTCCTTTTAGGTTAAAACTCGTCCCACATTGATCACATGTGTGCGGTTTCTCTCCTATGTGGATCATCTCATGATATTTCAGAGATCTAGAATAGGCGAATCTCTTGTCACAGTGTGAACACTTATAAGGTTTTTCTCCCGTGTGAATTCTCTGGTGCCGATTCAGAGCAGCTGCAGTAGCAAAAGTATTTCCACAATCAAAGCACATATGATCCTGCACACCGCTGTGACTTTTCTGGTGTATTTTAAAACTATCCATTCGTGAAAAACTCTTTCCACACCAACAAACGAAAGGCTTTTGCTTTGTATGAACTTTCAGGTGCCTCTGAAGATTTTCTGCCCAAAGAAATGTTTTGCTGCATTGATCACAGTTATATGGTCTTTCTCCGGAATGAGAACCCAGATGTAATTTAAGAGTTTTTGCACATCTGAAACACTTCCCACACTGATCACATGTGTGTGGCTTCTCTCCAGTGTGGATTTTCAGGTGATCATTAAAGCTTCCTTTTTGTATAAAACCTTTACCACATTGATCACATTTATAAGGCTTCTCTCCAGTGTGGATCCTCTCATGTATTTTCAGAGTCCCAGACCGTTTGAATCTCTTGTCGCAGTGTGAACACTTGTAAGGTTTTTCTCCAGTATGAATTCTTTGGTGCACTGTCAATGTGTCACGTCTAGTAAAGGTCTTCCCACAATCAAAGCACATGTGATCCTTCACACCATTGTGTCTTTTCTGGTGTATTTTTAAAGCACTCATCCGTGAAAAACTCTTTCCACACAGAAAACACACGTAGACCTTTTGCTTTATATGAACTTTCAGGTGCATCTTCAAAGATTCTGCTCTAAGAAATGTTTTGCAGCATTGATCACAGTTAAATGGCATTTCTCCAGAATGAGAATGGAGATGTAATTTAAGCGAGTCTGCTTGTGAAAAACTCTTCCCGCACTGATCACATGTGAGCCGCTTCCTCCAGTATGAATTCTCATGTGAGGTTTAAGACTTTTTTTGTAGGAGAAACTCTTTCCAAACTGAGGCCAGGGGAAATATTCTCTGGCTCTTCTATTCAGTGAGTAACTTGAAGATTTCTCCAGTTTTGACAGGATGATGTTTCTCTTCCACCTTCATCAGGTCTAAAATTAAAGATAAAAAGATTTTATTTTAAGGACTTTTATTTTGACAGGCAGTGTTGAGAACACAAGTGCCTTATAACAAAGTTCTCACATTCTCCGTCTTCATTAATTTGCTGTCTTTATTTAACTGTCTAATGTTATTAGATACACAAAGAAAGAAAACCTTAAAGTCGGCATGAAACGGAAGTTGAGATTGTCATTTTTTCCTTGTTGTGACGTATATCCGAGTGAAACGGCTTCTGAAATTAGAAAAAAAATGTAGGGCGGGGCTTGATTTCGTCCTTCGGGAATTGATTGGATCGTTGGAGGTTGGGCGTTGCAAACAAAATGGAGGCAGATTTGAATGCCAGTTTACATTCAGTTGTGTAGGATTTCTCTCCACCGGACTCCCCACCGTTAACCTCCCATGAAGGATTTTTTATTGAGGAGCCCGGCGACGAGAACGAGGACGAGCAGCTAAATTTGCAGGCAGGAATCAGCCCATATTTATATGAGCCTCCCGCGAACCAAGATGAGTCAAGTCAAGTTATCAGTCAAGTTCACCATCGAGAGCATCTCGACGTGTCCGATAAGTAAATAACTAGATTTAGATAAGATAGATAGCCTACCATTCGGACACTTCGAGATGCTCTTGAGGGTGAACTTGACTGATAACTTGACTTGACTCAAAACGAGACAGACACCGATAGCCGCACCCTCATCGGCTCTGGCCGCACCCTTTCGCCATGGCACGTGACCGAAAGAGAAGAGCGGTCGTTTCGAGGGGGGAGGGAAGGGTAATGTATTTGATTAAAGATTATAAGGGTAAATGAATTTTTTTAAAATAATGAAGTGCACAGATAAATCATTTATAATAAACACTACAATATTACATATAAAAAGAAGATTTGTCAAATTTGATTTCATGCCGACTTTAAGTGTATATAGTGTTTGCTTTTATATTATTGGTAACAGAAAAGAAAGAAATAACATTCTCATTTACGTCCTAAACGGACAAAAATGTTGTTCTTAATGCAAAGAAGCTAGCTAAAATCAGCAAATAAAACAATGACACAATGATGAACATTCTCTAACATTCACATTTACTGTCAACATTCAGCAAATTCGCATCTATGTCATTAAAACAAATCTTTATCTAGTAAAGATTTAATTTCTAATAAACATTTAATTTCACAAACCTTGCATTTTTAATCAAATCCAGGTATAAGATCTTCTGAATTGTGCATTTGTAGCTTGTATTTATTTTGCCTTATGTCTGTTCTAGAGACGTTACAGCTTTTTGATAAAGCTCGAATTAGCTTCCTTTGGAAATATGTTTCAAATTCACACTGAATGCATTTATGAATGTAAAGCATGTATGTGTGTGTCAAAATCAAGATTAAAATCACAATACTGATCAAAGTCTATTTGTCCATATTGCACAGCCCTATATCGGACTCGTTCTGAGAAAAAAGTAGCATCGGCTGTAGTGGAAATTACAATCTGAATTAAGCGCTATTCTGATTATGCACTGAAGAAGATTCCACTTTAGCTCTAGAACATATATGCAGCATATTTGGATGATGAAGAATCTAGAATAAACATCAAGTCAAGGCGGTTGATTTAGGAGTTTGTTGGTGTCTACATGTGATCCTGTCCGGTATCGCAGCTTGACTCGTAGAAACAGATTATTTGAGTTAGGAAATATATGCTGAAAACTTTTAAAACTCCTATTATTCTACTGTTAAAGGTGCAGTGTGTAATATTTAGGAGGATCTGTTGACAGAAATGCAATATCATATACGTGTAACTATGTTTTCAGTTGTGTATAAAGACTTCACTTAATGAACCGTTATGTTATTACCTTAGAATGAGCAGTTTCTATCTACATACAACGCGGGTCCCCTTACATTGAAATGCGTTGACATGTTTCTACATGTTCAGAATCTAAACATAGCTTGCTTTTCTAATAACTACATTCACGGCGATTTACATCACATGAGTATTGGCAGGCGTTATTTTAAAGGGGTCCTATTATGCTCTTTTACGAAGTTTGATTTTGGGGTGTACTAGAATATGTTTTCATGCTTGATTGTAAAACAAAACAAAACATTATTTGTCACATATTTTACACAATTACAGCTCCTCTCTCCCCAGTCTGGTTTGAATGACGATACAAAATGTGCTGTGATTGGTTAGCTGGCCCCTTGTGTTGTGATTGGCAGCGTGTTTAGGAAATGTCCCGCCCCTTCATAACCACAAGCTCTACTCAGATGTAAATATTAACGATGGCATCAATTTCAAACCAATCTGAGCCTGATTCAGACTCTGACAATGTTAACGAACAAGAGGATCGTTCAGAACGAATTTCAAACACGGACTATGCAAGCATGGATTTCCCAGGACGTTTCAGAGTATAATTTTCTAATTGATAAGATGTTCTCCACTATTTAATCATATTTGTCTGGAAAACTATGGTAATACAAACAGTTATCGATCACAGTATCATGGATAATTTTTCTAAGTGATGGTGAACAGCCTTACAAAAGCTACAGTAAACACCATACTGCAATGTTAGTTAGAAGGCTAGTGGAGGCAAAGCTTTGCCCATTGTTTACATCATACCTATCATAGCAACTACACAACACTTATAATTGGAACTGTTAACAGAAAACAGTTTGTAATAAAAACTACAAATAATAAGATATACAAGTTGTGATCCATAAACAACAGATTGTTCCACTACCGACAAAATTGGAATGGCTACGTCTTCCAGAGGAAGGTTTTGTGCAAAGTTTCTGTCTGTCTGTTGCTACTGAAATTTAAAAAATGTGACACTGAGTGCTGTTGAGTGGAATCGTAAACACCTCTGATTGGCCATTGTGTTAACGTGCTCATCAGATATGTCTGTGATTGGCTACAATGATCAACGCACGGGAGAGTTTGAAAGTGTTTTGAAAGCGCAATTACTGTTTGTAATTTCAAGCGTGTATCTATGTAAGCGCTCGGTGAAGAGCGTCATTGATGTATATTTACAACATGTTTTTGAAGCGCTGATCATTGTAGCCAATCACAGACACATTTAATGAGCATGTGAGTACTGTTGTGGCAAAAATTTCTTGAACATCAGCATCACTGCGTAAGAGACTGAGTCAAATAGTCTTTATTTGACTCATAAATACTCAAAAAGTATTTATTCTCTTGCAAGAGAAGGTCAGACAGTCATACAGACATTCAGAGCCTGCCTGTCTGCAGAGTGTAAGAAAAGGAAGAGGAGCTGTGCGACACCTTTTATATTCTTTACCAAGGTCTCCTTCAGCTGTTGCTTTTCCTAGTAGTTTTCCACTAACTTTGACACTTTTGCACATGCTCCTATTCATCACTACTTCTGACACTGGGACCAACAAATTTAGATGCATCCTGACCTCTAAGGTCAGAAGGTCACTTTTCAGCTATCCCCATGCTGGCTCACTCAGCACAGAGACAGATGTACAAACATATCCTGTTCACATTTCACAGTATAGACATGTGACACATTACTTTGCAATATGTGTTGAAGATGAATGGAAATCAAATTTTTCCATTACAGTGCAATGGGCAATCAGAGGTATTTAGCGCTCAACAGCACTCAAAGCATCACATTTAAAAAAAAAATGCAGTACCGACTTGGTACCAAAGTCAGTATTTTTTACAACACACAGCAACATTACACACCAAGTAAAGTTTAATAAGCATAATAGGACACCTTTTATGTTTCCGCCCTGTGATGGATTTATTTATTTTTTTAAGTCTTATTTAAAGGCTCAATATTAAGTATTTTAGGATTAACCCTTACATATTTTAATTTTTACGATGTAAAGTCCCTATAATTAATTTAATTCACAAAGGTATGTCAAAAGAGAAATAATGAAATATGAAAATTCTAGGCTAATTCCTGGTTTGACAGTAATATTATCACTCCAAACATCAAAGCGATCATAACACAAAAATCGCTCCGGTCATAGTGAATTGACATTAGTTCCTCAACGTTTACATGTGCACCAATAATGCTATTATTTCCAATAATAATCTAATATGGTTACTTATTCCACAATCAAATAGGCATACCGGCCATTGTTTTAATCTACTCGCATTAAATTCAAAATACATTTTTATGGACAAGTTACTGGATTGGATATTGTTGCGTTCTTCACGGCGTCTGAATGGAGATACAGAGAAGAGACTGTGAGGGGAGAGGGAGGTGTGATAACAGAGTTTAGCAATTTGGAGAAGAGGAAAGTTCAGAATAATGTCACGGAGTTCATGAAGTTGCGTGAACAACTCATCCGTATAGAACTGAACATGAGCACTTTGGGCAGAGCGATTAGGTTTACACGCCTGTTTATTGCAAAAAACGGCAAATGCCACTTTACGGTTACTTATGAGCGCAATGACATTAGTTTTATCGACGTACATGAGGAAAAGCTTACCATGTAAACAATTACCATCTTTCAACGTTGAAATATAGTTGAAAAGAAGTCGGTCAGCCTTGGACTGGTTTTCGACATGATTTCAACTAAGTAGTTTCGGCTGGACTGTTTGACTACGTGTTTTCGACTGATCATCTAAGATACCACGTGTTTTCAACTGATAATCTAAGACAAGACAAGTCTGTTATACATGCTAAAATAACGGAGAAAAACAAACTACGAAACCATGTTCATTATTAGGCCTATCTAAAATAAATTTATAGAGTTTTACATATTCCATCAAGACGTTACCCAGCAAGCAATTTCGCGTCTAATAGACGTCTAATAGCCGTCTAAACACAGCCCAGACGTCTAGGCTAAATCGAGGCTAATTTTGGGCTGTCAGTGAAAATCTAATAGACGTCTAAACATAGCCCAAGAATAGACAGCTATTGAATGACTACATATATACGTCTAATAGACGTCTAACCATAGCCCAAGAATAGACAATCAGACAGCTATTGAACGACTATATTTATACGTCCAATAGACGTCTAACCATAGCCCAAGAATAGACAATCAGACAGCTATTGAACGACTATATTTATACGTCCAATAGACGTCTAACCATAGCCCAAGAATAGACAATCAGACAGCTATTGAACGACTATATTTATACGTCCAATAGACGTCTAACCATAGCCCAAGAATAGACAGCTATTGAACGACTATATTTATACGTCCAATAGACGTCTAACCATAGCCCAAGAATAGACTAGTCATCAATTAGACCACTATTAAACGACTACATATATACGTCTAATAGACAGGCAATATGGGTCTAGGCTAAAACAAGGCTTATTTTGGGCTGTCAGTGAAAATCTAATAGACGTCTAACCATAGCCCAAGAATAGACTAGTCATCAATTACACTACATATACATGTAATAGACAACAAAATGAGGCATAAGGATTCTTTTCACTCAAAAATAACAGGTTCTCATAAATGAAAATCCATCCAAACTAATTGAATATAAAGGGATTTATTTTGAACAATTATATAGACAACATTCAAACATAAAAATGAACAAATAAAACATTTGAAAAATATCTAAAACAAATTAAGATATTAAAAATTTTAATTAACAACTGTTTATTTAGATCCATAACCCCCACCCCCTGCCCTCCCTGGAGCTTGTTTGAAATGATTTGAAATAACGTTTTTTATTTCACATTCCGTAGCTGATGGACAGCTGGTCATCACTGCGTCTGCCAAATGAGAAAAAGGAAAGAATTATTGCTCAAGAAAAGCATTGTTGACAGTCATTTAACTAATTACAGTCAATCACTTTAGCTAGGATGCACACTAGAGCTGGCCAATATAGAGTTAACAGAATATAGATTGAGACTATATAATTTATATCAATATAGACAATAATTTATATCAATATTATAAATAAATTAATATCAATAATTGAACATTTTTGCTCGCGTAATGGTGATGCAATACGGGGTGTAACGATACGCGTATTGAACAATTCTGTACAAGGCATATATATATATATATATATATATATATATATATATATATATATATATAGGCTATATATACACACACATACAGGTGCTGGTCATATAATTAGAATATCATCAAAAACTTGATTTATTTCAGTAATTCCGTTAAAAAAGTGAAACTTGTACATTATATAGACTCATTACATGCAAAGTGAGATATCTCAAGCCTTTATTTGTTATAATTTTGATGATTATGGCTTACAGCTTGTGAAAACCACAAAATCAAAATCTCAGAAAATTTGAATATTACATGAAATCACACAGTAATTACACAGTAATCCCATGGTCATTGAACCAGGTTTTGGTTCTTTTGGCAGTGTGGGCAGGTGCAAATCCTGCTGGGAAATGAAGTCAGCATCTCCATAAAGCTTGTCTGCTGAAGGAAGCATGAAGTGCTCTGGAAATGTCCTGGTAGACGTCTGCGTTGAGTGGACAGCACAGTGGACCAACACCAGCCGATGACATGGCTCCCCAAACCAACACAGACTGTGGAAACTTCACACTGGACTTCAAGCATCTTGGATTGTGTGCCTCTCCATTCTTCCTCCAGACTCTGGGACCTTGGTTTCCAAATGAGATGCAAAATTTGCTCTCATCAGAAAAGAGGACTTTGGTCCACTGTGCTTTATTAAATCCAGAGTCAACGCAGCCGTCTACCAGGACATGTTCAGAGCACTTCATGCTTCCTTCATTTTCCAGCAGGATTTGCACCTGCCCACACTGCCAAAATAACCAAAACCTGGTTCAATGACCATGGTATCACTGTGTAATTACTGTGTGATTTCATGTAATATTCAAATTTTCTGGGATTTTGATTTCATGGGTTTCATAAGCTGTAAGCCATAATCATCAAAATTATAACAAATAAAGGCTTGAAATATCTCACTTTGCATGTAATGAGTCTATATAATATATTAGTTTCACCTGTTAAGTTGAATTCTTGAAATAAATCAACTTTTTGATGATATTCTAATTTTATGACCAGCACCTGTACATATACATATATATCTGAAATTTTCTTCTCGAATGTTCATTTTTATCAAGCTCATATATGCAAGTTCAGTAATTTCACTTAAATGGCAATGAAAATTACCTATTAATTGTCATTTAAGTGAAATTACTGAACTTACATATATGAGCTTGATAAAAATGAACATTCGAGAAGAAAATTTCAGATGGCACTTAGAGGCTTTTGCATCTGAACTCTTCATATACATATACAGTGATGGGAATAACGGCGTTATAAATAAACGGCGTTATTTTTTTCAATAATGAGTAATCAAACTAATTATTGCTTCCTCCATTAAAAACGGCGTTCCCGTTACTGTCATTAAAAATGTGGCGTTACTATAATTGAGCTCACTGAAGCGTTTTTCATCCGAGTAGGCTTTCTCTCAACCATAGGAGCTGCAAAGTTTTGTCTCTGGTGTGTGAGTTTATGAATCGACAGACTGGACAAAAGTGAGGCGAATGCCGAGAAAGCGCTCAATAGTGCGCGACAGAGACCGAATGTGTCTGAGAATAAATACTTTATTTATAAATAAATTACACATTTCAGCATTAGAATACTCTCTGTACTGTAGCATAACATAATCTTCCCTCCAGTTTAAAGGGATAGTTCACTTTGAAATTAAATTTTGGTATGTTTTAGCTTACCTTAAGGACGTCCAATATGTAGGTGTCTTTGTTTCCACAGTAGTTTCAACTTTGATTTTTTAGGTCAAACTATTCTTGTCTGTCAGTCATATAATGCAGGTCTATGGTCACCACCTAAAAAGGCCATGCACAGAGAAGTCCAAATTAAACAATTCCCCATCGTAAGTAAACATTATTGTTGGCCTAAGACACGAAACGAGCAGTCTTTGTGAGAAAATGAACAGTATTTATATCGTTTTTACCTCTTGTACACAGCCACGTCCAAGTGATATGAGGGCTCTTCCAGGTGTGTGATGCGTCCGCGTTCTGGCTTAATTCGCGCAAGCGCCGCACTTAGACTAAGCCAGAACGCGCACACACCGAAGCACGCGCGCCCTCAGATCACTTAGACGTGGCTGTGTATAAGAGGTAAAAATAATACAAATACTGTTCGTTTTCTGACACAAACCGCTCGTTTCGTGTCTTAGGCCATCAGTGTGTACTTATGGTGGGGAATTGTTTAATTTGGACTTCTCTGTGCATGCTCTTTCAGGTGGTGACCATATAGACCTGCATTATATGACTGACAGACAAGAACAGTTTGACCTAAAAATATAAAAATTGAAACTACTGAAACAAAGACACCTACATCTTGGATGCCCATAAGGTGAGCTAAAACATATCAAAATTTAATTTCAAAGTGAACTATCACTATAAATCATTCTTTATCACTTACTCATATAACTCTAATAAACATAAAAAGATACTTATAGGCGTAGTTCACTTAAAAAACAAAACAAAAAAAAACAAAAAAAACATGTAATCAGTTACTCACTTTCACTTGGTTCCAATCCTGTATGTCTTTCTTCTGTTGAACAAACACAAAAAAAATATATTTTGATGAATGTTGGTAACAAGACATTTAATGGTAGTCATTGACAAGTACTTTGTTGACTGATTGCAGGATAATTTGCAATAAACAGTGTCTAAATCAAATAAAGTGGATTACATCACTCCAGTTCTGAGGTTTTTACACTGGCTATCTGTCTGTCAAAAAATTTATATAAAAAAAAACCTACAGTTTGTTATTAAAGTAACATTTTAAGGCCAAAGTAAATTTCTAATCTTCTGATGCACTGAACCATCCAGAGCAGACCTCTCTGGACATCTGGGACAGTAGCCAGCTACTTTTATATCTCCAAAGTCAAAACAAAACATGGAGAAGCAGCATTCAGATTTATATCTGAAACAAATTCACTGAAAACTGAATGTATGCTGCATATTTTAATTATTTACAAACAAAGACTTTATGTTTTTTTTTCTTTTCATGTTGCACTATGCTGCTGTTAAATTTTATATAAAGTACTAACAAAATTTGCTTTAAATCAACTGTAATGTAAAAACCAAACACTGTATCTTATTAATAATAAAAAAATAGTAATGATAAGTTTCATAGTTTCATGCTACACATTCATTGAATTTATACATTTGCAATAACACGTGCAGGTAACGTTAACTTTTTGGAGAAAAATAGTACTCTGCAATGTTAATGTTAAAATGTCACGGTTCCTACACATTATAACAACTAACTAATTTAAACAATGAACATATCAAAAATAACACGCATACTTACAAGATCGAAGTATAAATGTTCAGATTTTCACTCAGACCGTTGCTCTCCGACAGCTGCCTCGTGTAAAATAAAATGGCGGAAATGTTTTCGCGAAATTTGGCTAAAGTGATCTAGTCGCGCAATGCCAGTAGTCCCAGGAGACATGTCTCAGTAGTGTTTCGATTGTGCCATCTAGCGGTTGGGAAATGCAATTGCATTTGATTTGATTTTTTATCGTAGATTGTGTATGAATGTTTGACATAAAACATATTAAGCTGTGTGAGCGAAAACATTTAAAAGAGTAATATTCTTATACTAGATCGCTGGTCTGAATCTGGGCTATAGCCAAGCCGTACGTAGACCAGATTGCTTTGATTTCGCCAGGTGGGCTAAAGCAGACCGCATATAGCCGTCCAATTCGGAGCTAAATCGTGACTACAGATCGACCATGTCGTGAAATGACATATTGAACCTTGTAGATATCATACCAATGCGAACATGATGGAATATCAACCATTTCATGCACTGCCTGGCAAAAAACTACAATCAGTTTTGACTAAAAGTGGGCTACAATAGCCGGGTCTGAATACGAGCTAAATCGTGGCTACGCACAGCCTATAACATGTAGCCTAAAATAAAGTAAGCCAAACAACTTGTAATCACGGTAGACTTTGCTTACAGTATGGAATATCATACATCTCACAAGTTATTTTGGAAAAAAATACATTTATCCAGATTAAATGTTATTTGGGCTAAAAGTGGGTTACGCATAGCCGGGTCTGAATACGAGCTAAATCGTGGCTATGCACAGCCTACACATATAACATGTAAAATAAAGTAAACCAAACAACTTGTAATCACGGTAGACTTTGCTTACATGATGGAATATCATGCATCTCACAAGTTATTTTGGAAAAAAATACATTTATCCAGATTAAATGTTATTTGGGCTAAAAGAGGGTTACACATAGCCGGGTCTGAATACGAGCTAAATCGTGGCTATGCACAGCCTACACATATAACATGTAAAATAAAGTAAACCAAACAACTTGTAATCACGGTAGACTTTGCTTACATGATGGAATATCATACATCTCACAAGTTATTTTGGAAAAAAATACATTTATCCAGATTAAATGTTATTTGGGCTAAAAGTGGGTTATACATAGCCGGGTCTGAATACGAGCTAAATCGTGGCTACGCACAGCCTATAACATGTAGCCTAAAATAAAGTAAGCCAAACAACTTGTAATCACGGTAGACTTTGCTTACATGATGGAATATCATGCATCTCACAAGTTAATTTGGAAAAAAATACATTTATCCAGATTAAATGTTATTTGGGCTAAAAGTGGGTTACACATAGCCGGGTCTGAATACGAGCTAAATCGTGGCTACGCACAGCCTACACATATAAAATGTAAAATAAAGTAAACCAAACAACTTGTAATCACGGTAGACTTTGCTTACATGATGGAATATCATACATCTCACAAGTTATTTTGGAAAAAAATACATTTATCCAGATTAAATGTTATTTGGTCTAAAAGTGGGTTACACATAGCCGGACTATATCGGGTCTATATTTAACCCAGACGTTGAAAAGACGGCTATTGCTTGCTGGGTAAAGCCCATGTTGCAGGTTTTTTTTAATTTTTTTTATTAATATAACCTTGTATGAAAATACCATATGAAAAGTAAATGCAGGATTAAAAATTGTTTTGCAAGACATAAGGGCACAAATTTAATAGAAAACGTGACCGTTTCCTTGACCGTGTTGAAAAAACGCTTTTTTTTTCACCATCGCGTCATATGACGCCACATGAGGTAGTCGTTCGCCGGCTCTGCGTTCGCTCAGTGCGGAGTAGGTTGGTATTCAGTTGGAGCGGTCATGATTCAGTGTGTTTTCGGTGCTTATTGTATTTCAATTAATCATCGTCGTGGTAAATGATTGTGAATTATGGCCTGTCAGGACACAGAGTCCACAGGTTTCCGAATAAGAAAAAGGACGGTGCGATCTTCCGTGCCTGTGTGCGTTTTGTGCAGGGTAAGAGACGGGACTTCACTTCTGCTTCTGCTTTGAATAATGCGGTAGTGTGTAACGTTCACTATAGACCGAATGATTATAATCCCGGCGATATGTGCACACTGTCCCGGCTCCTTCATCGGGTTGCCCGGTGATGGTCCGCCCTCAGCATGTGGTTCGGCCGCCAGTGGGAAACATGACGCTCACGGATCCGTCAGACATCACTTATTGTACATCTGTTTTACAAAATGTGCCTTGTCTTAATTTAATTCATTAACATATCCTACATAAACTTGTAATGCATTCATGTGTTTGTTATTAGTCTGTAGCCAACACTTATTATTATTATAAATATAATATATTATGTTCTATAATTCATTTTCAATCTGTACAAACCGACTTTAATGTTTGTGTTGGCTGTTTCTACATATAAAGTTTTTATACAGTAAGACAGTTGTGATTGTGATCATTTTTTGTATTCATCGTCACCAAATGGGTCAATTCAAAGCCTTTATAAAGTCCCTCTTCCTCTGGAAACTGTCTCCTAATGGCTGACACACACAGCACATGCAGGTAAGGGTCTTAATACTAGCTTTGCTATTGCCTGATACATGATGATAATAATCTGTACAGTATTGTAATCTGAGCATAGTGTTATACATCTCGTCAGGCATAGTGAATACATCTATAATCTAACACTACTGTTCTCTTGCCCTGTTCTCCTCACACCACAACTCACCGTTGCTCTGTCTAACCCTGGCCTGTCCTGCTCACTTGGCTTCATATCAGGCTCATAATTATATGATATCATCATATATATCAATTATATTAATTATATATATCATACGAGTAAACATTTAGGCTACAATTCCCCCAGCTTTCCGAGCTGTCATTGCGATCCATTGCTTTCCTATTGTTTACTTTGACCGCTCTACCTCATGTTGCGTCACTTCCGGTTCGGCGGTTTTCAAATGCGGAAGTAAAATTCTCACAAAAACGACTCCAGAAGCCTAAATAGCGTTTTATAAGTATATGTTTATATTTAAATCTAGTTCCTACATTATTTTTCTATACATTGGCTTACTGGGTACTCTAACCTGCAACATGGGCTTTAAAGATCAACCTGTTTTCAACGTTGAAAAGTCGTAATTAGACATTGAAGATTTACGTCTATTCAACGTCTAATAGACCAATTATAGGTTTGTAAAAATTCGGGATGTGCGCGCATCGTTGTTGCAGAAAGACCCGTTTAACAGCTGATCATTACACGGATACGGATAAGAATAATACTAATAGTTCGATTTAAAGGTCCCATGACATGAAATTTCCACTTTCTGAGGTTTTTTAACATTAATATGAGTTCCCCTAGCCTGTATATGGTCCCCAAGTTTCTAAAAATTTGAATCGGTGTAAATCGAGCTTTTGCTATCTTTCTCTGCCTTTGAGAAAATGGAGGCTCAACCGGGCTGATCTTGAATCTCCTCCTTATGACGTCATAAGGAGAAATGTTACCTCCCCTCTCTCTGCTTTGCCCGCCCAGAGAATATTTCTCGCCCATGAGAAAATGAGCTAGGAAGTAGAATGCGCGTGCGCGATTTAAGTTTGTCCACGAGAGATATCATGGCTTTTGAGCGAGCGAAGCATAATAATTGATCAATAATTGGATGTACAAATGAACATCGAATGGTCAATACAGAGCTGGGCTTGCTGAACGTCGGACAAGTCAACAAATTATATATAAGTGTGTTGCTTTACTGTTTATGGTTACCTAGCTTCTTACACGTAGGCTGTGTCTCCCTGTCACATTAGCTATGCAGCTATGCACTTACTTACGCTAATGTAAAGGTAGACAGCATCAAGTTACACATACTGTAACGCGAGTGTTGTACATTTCTTTGTTATATGGATAACCGTTTTCCTGTTGGTTATATGGCGCGCGCGATATCCGCATTTCAAGATCGCAGAGCTTGATGTAATTGTAATAAGATAAATTGCAGACGTTACAGATCTCTCATGAAAAGGCAACAGTAGCGTTAGCTACATGATAATAACTGTAAACCATCCGAATAAAGTACCGTATCCAAACATAATATTTTAAACTAACCATTCGGAAACGTCCTGCTGGAGCCGCTGAGTTGCAACTTCTTCATCCGTTGCTTCTCCATCTGGATCAGATTCTGGGTCAAACTGAAATGCTTGAACGACTGCGTGTCTTCGTGCCATTGCAATATATCCAACATAAACAAACATGCATGGTACCGTTGCGCAAGATGGTCAAGGCCACACCCACCCTCCACCTTGCGCTGCCTTTCTCCTCCTCATTAGTATTTAAAGCTACAGACACCGAAACGGCCCGTCTGAAGGAAACTCAATCTGGGACTTGCTTGTAGTGGCTATAATTCTGCACCGAGGCTGAATTTTTGGAAAGAGATTTCAGATACAGTACTAAGGACCACTAAGGACTATATTAAAGCCTACAAAAAGTAGCATGTCATGGGACCTTTAAAACATTTTTTATACAGATTTACGATTCTGGCAACCGACTGCGCAACACTTTTGGTCCCGACATGAGCAGTAGAACCTGCGTGACGCCGTGTGACGTAGGGTGATAATTCCCCTATAGACAATTTTTTGCTAGCTGGGTATGATTTTTAGCCTGACTACGTTGGACTTCCTACTTCCGCTAATTTAATTTCGCTCCTGTAGTCAGTCTGAAATAGCAGCCTATCTTTCAGTTTTCCATCGGCCTTCGGACGGCCGGGCCAATCAACGAACAGAGGGCGGGCTGAGAGCGTGACGTAGACGCTAAGCGCCGAGTTTTACATTGTAGGTTAGAGAAATCGAAAACCGAAACGACCGCGGAAATGGGAAACGAGACACGGGATTCAATTCGCTCTGTTATGGAGAACATTCCGGGGTTTTTCAAACTGAAGCCAGAACAAGAAGAGTGTTTGATAAACCTTTTAAATGGAGGTGATGGTGTGGCCCTACTCCCGACTGGTTTTGGGAAAAGTTTAATTTATCAATTGTTACCGTGATAATAGATGAAAACTATAAATAGAAAGTAGAAGAAATTATGAAAATGATTCTCAACTAGGCTAAGCTATGAAAGATTTAACAGAATGAATTTATGTACCATTGTACTTTATGCAATATGTGGGTAAAATGGACATAAATTAATATTCCCATTTAATGCAATGTATCTATACACTGTATCTAATGTGCAAATTAATGTGTTCTTGGAGCAAACTTTAATGAAAAAACAAGTGTAATAATTGGAGTAATCATTTAAAACATTTTAATAATAAGATGTAATATTTCATATGAATATTGATAACTTATTTCTATATTCACATGTATGAAATCAACGTCCTGTTCTGTATCAGAAAGTCATTTTTTGATAAAAAAAAGAAAAAGAAAAGAAAGGCCTGCCGGGTTTTTCATCGCAGATTTAAACGTGCTTAGTCTGCATGTCTCTTTAACATTCTCATATGAAAAAAAAAAGTGACGGAAAACAAATGCTACGCGTTCATAAACCGCACCTAAAAGCTGTCACAACGAACCAGCAAGTAATGATTATGAATATGTAAAACATTGCAATGAGACATTTTAATTGTTTATTGCAAAGATGAAGTTGACGATAGGCTACTCACTCGCGATCTTCAGTAGTGAATGCGCCGGGCCGGAGAGAAATGCACATTTCGATTACATAGTTTTATTTTGTTTTTGAATGGATCTGTTTAAAAGTAAAGATTTCAAGCTTTCTGTAGATAATAGATATATTTTAAAAAAATGTAGGTCTGTGAGGCGAGTAGGCTACCTTTTATACGCTGAGTTTCGGGATGATCTTAAGCTCCAGTTCAGGCGCCGGCTTGATTATATAGGCTATATTTAGCCTACTTTTTATTTAGGCTATTAAATCCAGGAAATTGGTTAATGGAAAATTTATTAAAATTAAGATACAATTAATACAAAACTAAAGTCGATTTAAAGAAAGGCTTTGTGCTTTCTGTTTGAGGTCTCTGTGAAAGTTTTAAAGTCTTTTAGTACCACTTCTATAATGGAGAACTGTCACGTAGCCTAACATTGTTTTTTTTTTTTCTCATAAATGCGAAAACGAAAAATAAAAGACAAAAGACTTTTTTTAAAAAGATAACATGTTGAACACTGATCATTAAATCAAACAACAATATTGGTGATGATGAATTCAAAGTTTTTTTTATTTTTATTTTTTATTTCAAAACGCTATAAATCCATCCATTTGTTTCCCCAAAACGTTATAAATCCATAAATGTTTTTCCAAAACGCTATAAATCCATCAGTATGCAGTAACTCGTAGCCCCGGGGCCCAGTGAGGTCTTAATGCGGCCCTGGTAATGCTCTAATCTTGAAATTAAGTTGCAGCATTTCCAACAGACTCGTGAGGAACAAAGAGCTGTGTTTAAAAGATCTAATCCTAAATTTGAGAGTTGGCTACAAATATTTTCTTGTTTCACTCTGTCAAAAATATGTTTAGAGGCTGTGATTGTACCGTGGATGCGTAGATTAACTTCACATAATTTGCAAAAGTCGTTTACAGCCATGTTCACTCCGGTATTTCGCTCGCATCATCATGTGTTTACAGCAGGTTTACAGTGGAAGTTCGATCATAGATTTGAGTTCGATGCATGATGTCTGTGGTTCGATGCGGCTGTACAGGCGCATAACATACGTCATAACTAAACTTATCTGATTGGCTTACGGGTAACCAATGATTTTAAACTTCAGACAAGCGCCCCCTAGCGAGAGAGAAAACACTTCTCCATTATGCCATTCCAGACTCTGTCTACGAAGCAAAGTGAAGTAGCAGAGTCTGCTATTACCAGGCTATATGATTTTGGCAATAATGCCAAAATTCCATTATAATCGCATATGAGGGTGCATACCAGAGATGCTCACAAGTCTCTGAGCTAGAGTCCAAGTCAAGTCTCAAGTCTTTGAGCTAGAGTCCAAGTCAAGTCTCAAGTCTCTGAGCTAGAGTCCAAGTCAAGTCTCAAGTCTCTGAGCTAGAGTCCGAGTCAAGTCTCAAGTCTATTGTGGTTATAATAAGTGTTGCATCACGTACAGCGACCCATCCAGGCTGCTTAGAACACTGCATAGCTATATATAAGGAATTTAAAGCATGTAATATGTTATTATGACTCCTTTATTTATTACAGTATCAGCTTTGATTTTGGTATATAATCAATGTAAACAGGCTATTGCAACATGACAAAAACACCAAGAATGCTTTACTTTTAAGTTATCTGTATTTTGCCTTGTAGCATGAACATACAGTACAGACCAAAAATTTAGTTTCTGAAGAAAAAGGACTCCCTTGTCTGTCGCTGAATTATAATGAAAGGCCTTGGCTCCTATTGTGCTGGCTCTGTGGGGCTATAAGACCAAATATATAAAAATGTTATACCTTACACTTACAGTACTAAAATTGACATACTCCTATTTAGTGCAAAACTGCAAAACATCACATTGTAGCTAAATGCAAAACACTATTGCAACGAACCAAATGATGTGACATATACTATTATAAAAATATTAGAGGTGGGCATAGATTAATTTTTTTAATCTAGATTAATTTTGAAATTAATCTAGATTAAAATGGCTCATTTGAATTCTGCCGAAGGCATTCAGAATATGTGTGCTACCCAAATAATGACTATAAAAGTAAGTCTTTGAGAACGGGTTTCTCAAGCCAGGTGGCGCATTAGACCAGGGGCTCATCTCCTGTTTCGAAAATGCATCACAAACTGCTTGAGAAAGCTGTTCTACTCATAGACTGTAAAAGGTTACTACTGTACTGTTACCGTCCATAGGGAACATTAGGTAGGCCTATGTTATTATCAACTACTATAGGCTATCAATTAGGGATGGGCGATATGGCCTAAAATCTATATTGTGATATACATTGCAGCCTCTTGCGATAACGATATATATTATAATAAAACCATTTCAGAACAGGTTACACAGACCCTGCTAAACAACTGCTAATTTTTTTTTTTTTTTTTTTTTTTTTTAAAGGGTGTATGTAGTTTTGAGAACATATTGTGCAAAACTGTAAGTATACAACATAATTTTGCAGATAAATAAAATTTAAGTACACTAGCTGCAGACACTTAAGTAGGGATGGGTATCGTTAAGGTTTTAACGGTATTACTACTCTTACCGATACTCCTTATCGATCCGGTACTTTAACGGTATTCTTATCGGTTCTTTTTGTTATATTAAAAAAAGGGGGGAAAATTATTTAGAACATAATTAATATTGCTTTATATTTTGACATGTAAAATAAATATCTATAGCAAAAGAAAAAGCAATGCTTTAACAAAACAAATAAAACATGTATGTTATGCAGAAGGGTGCAGGCTTTTGTGTTTTATATAGACAGACAGGACGCCAAAAACAAAGTACAAACACATGGTCAAACAAAACAAAAAAAGTATACAATAAAACAAATATACAAATTATATACCCAGTGCTTTAATTTCAGTAATGTCTACTGACATTACTGTTCAGGAGTAATATGGGTTAAAAAGACATCTAATAAAGTCAGATGTAAAATAACACTGCATAGTTTATCATAGATAGATTAAAGCTTATATCATTCAAGAGCTGTGACTGTGTGACGGGTGCGTAGCTCACTTCACAGTTTAACTCTACCATGATTGAAATTGTCTATTTTGAAGTTTAATTTAATAGGGTTTATTTTATTTTTAAATTCCCTTAGTATAAGAAATAAACACAGGACAAGTTATCAAGTTAACAGTTTATTAAAGTTTGAATGTATAGAAGGGTGCACACTACTTATATTCTCTTTTGCTGTTAAACTCTACCTGAGTCCTAGATTCTTCTGGTCCATGGAGTGAACGGCCGCATTCCATGTGTCAGGAAACAAAGGGAGAGGCGGGGCATTAGCCTCCAAACTTGTACTGTTCTGGAGGAAATTGGACTGTACCATCGTAATCCAAATCGGAGGGAATCTTTTATTTAGTTTCATTCAGTTTCATTTTGTTCTGTTTGTTTGGAGTAGTTTTTGTATTGTGCTTCAGTTATTTGATTGCATTATGTTAGGTACGATACAGTGTATATTTTGTTGTAATTATTCTTAATTGGGGAACGTTTTCTTTTGATATTTACCTCTTATTTTTGTTTGGTAGAGGCTAAAGAGTATATCTAGCAGTGGTGAATCTCAGAGGGGTGTTCTGTCCAGCCATAGTAACATCATGATCTGCTGATCTTTAGTGTTTTTGTTTGTTTGTTATTTTGTTAACAGGGGAGATTTATTTTTTAGGTTTGTTTTATTTTTTTGTTAGATTCAGTTAATTTCCATCTTAAGTCTTTGATTTTTATATGGACTTTATTTTTGGAAATTACGTTAATTATATCTGCCCCTGTATATGATTTATTTTTGGAGGAAATAAATCGAATATATTTACTACCTGTCCTGCCTGTTCTTGGCCACACCCTTACAAATGGTGGCAGCGGTGGGATGTGCCAGTAAAGGACAGTGCTGAGTAGTGGTGATATGGCTCCAAAGAAACTGGCACAGTTCAAGCAACGAGATGAAGCAGTGTCGGTGGAGGAGTTCTCTGATGAGCCAGCTGCAGTTGGAGGAGTTCTTCAGAGGGCTGATGATCCTGGGCAGTTGACTGTGCAGGACCTGGCGGAGATGTTTCGTAAGAATATGGAATTTCAGCAACGACAAGAGGCCCAAATGGAGCGGGAGGCAGCTCGGCAGGAGCAACGCTGGAAAATGATGCAGCATCAATTTAACCTTCTCAGGGAGGAAGTGGATAATCGCACTACCCCTGACCCTGGAGGCTTGTTAGTTCCTGATCCTCCTTCCGAGATGCCGGAGAATGGGTCCAATGCCTCAGTGGCCTTTGCTCCAGATCCTGTTCGAGGTATGATTGAGCCCAAGTTGCAGAAATTGGAAGATTCAGATGACATTGAACATTTTCTCACCACTTTTGAACGCATGGCTCTGGCCTGTAAGTGGGGAAAGAGTGAGTGGGCCCTTCGGTTAGTTCCTTTATTGACTGGTAAGGCTAGGAGTGCCTATGTGCACATGGGGATTGAGGAGACGTTGGAGTATGACAAAGTAAAGTCTGCCATATTAAGCAAGTATGCCATTAATCCTGAAACGTACCGTCAAAGATTCCGCTCATTAGGGATCGAGCCTGATGAAACGCCAAAGGAACTTTATGTACGACTTCGAGAACTTTATGAAAAATGGGTGCAACCAAAGGGAAAGACTGTAGAAGCTGTGGGGGAAGTGATTATTTTAGAGCAGTATTTGAGAATGCTTTCACCAGACTTGCAGGTATGGGTAAGGGAACACAACCCTGGTACAGCTGTTCAGGCTGCTTCCTTGGCTGATGTTTTTGTAGCTGCTCGCTCTCGTTCCCAAGTTTGGTATTCTGCTCAAAGGGGGAATAGGGAAAATAGGAGTTCGTCAACATTTGGTCGAGGTGAAGGTAAATTTAATTCCTCTAGTAAGAAGCTTAAGGTTATAGATAGTCAGTTCTCTAGGCCTCTACCTCAGTCTAGTCAGGTGCCCATTTGTTACTATTGTGGACAGGAAGGGCATAAAAAGCCAATGTGTCCTAAGCTATCTGTTAAGATTTCCCAAATATGTTCTGTACCAACAGAAAAGTTGACTCCACCTCAAAGCCTGACTGTTCCTGTAGAAGTGAATGGGAAAAAGGTGAATGCATTAATAGACACTGGTAGTATGCAGACGCTAGTGGAAAGTCAGTTGGTGCCAAAATATTACGAAGAGAATGAAGGTAGTGTTGTCATTAGATGCGTTCATGGTGAGGAGCAGATTTACCCTATAGTAAAAGTGCAGGTAGTGGTACAACAGCAACCCTATTTGTTGAAAGTAGGGGTAGTAGAAACATTGCCGTATCCTGTGATTTTAGGGCAAGATTTTCCTCTGCTGTTGAACCTTTTGCCTTTTGACTCTGTTTGTAGTATGGTGATGACCCGAGCTCAGGTTAGGCAGTCTATGGATGAGTCTGAACCCTTTAAGAGTCTTCCATTCTTTGATGCTGAGCTGGAAGCTGGTCCAGTTAAAGTAAGGAAATCTAGAAGGCAGAGAAGGCAAGAGAAGTACAGATATGTGGAAACTGATGCTCAGGTACAGGGTGGAAAGCTGGATGAATTGATTGGGTTTCAGATTCCCAGTAATATGGCTGAGTTGCAACAAACTGATCCTGTTTTGTCTTCACTGTATCAACAAGCTATTTTGACAGGTAAGGAAGAAGGTGTGAAGTCTGTAGAGAGTAGAGTAGTAGAGAGGTTTGTTCTTCAAGAGAACGTGCTGTATCGACAACAGGGAGATGGTTTACAGATGGTGGTACCTAAGGCAGTTCAAAATATAGTCCTGGCTTTGGGTCACTCAATTCCCTGGGCAGGTCATCTGGGTAGGCAGAAAACGCTGGCTCGAATAAAGAAACATTTTTATTGGCCTGGCCTTAGAGCGGATGTTGTAAAATTCTGTAAAACCTGTCCTGAGTGTCAGTTGACCTCTAATAGACTCCCCTCTAAAGCTCCTCTTCATCCTCTTCCAGTTATAGGAGTCCCATTTGAACGACTTGCTATGGACATAGTTGGTCCAGTTGAAAAAAGTAGAGCCGGGCATAGGTTTATGTTAGTGGTGAGTGATTATGCTACCAGGTATCCAGAGGTGTTTCCTTTGAGGACTATTGGAGCTAAGCAAGTAGCTACCTGTTTGATTCAGTTGTTTTCTCGGGTAGGATTTCCTAGAGAGATACTGACTGATTGTGGGACCAATTTCACCTCAAACCTCTTAAAGCAAGTCTACCAGTTATTGAGCATAAAGGGCTTGAAATCTACGCCGTTCCATCCTCAAACGGATGGATTAGTAGAGAGGTTTAATCAAACCCTCAAAAGTATGCTCCGTAAATTCATCAATGAGACCGGTGCAGATTGGAATCAATGGTTGCCTTATTTGCTCTTTGCATATCGTGAAGTACCCCAGGCCTCAACCGGTTTTTCACCCTTCGAATTGTTATATGGCCATGATGTGAGAGGACCACTGTCTCTGTTAAAGGAGACCTGGGCCGGTGAGAAGGGAGAGGGGGAAGGAATAGATGTTGCATCCTTTGTCGTGGCAATGCATGAAAAATTGCAAGGAATGACAAATTTAGCTCAAGAGCATATGGCAGAGGCTCAGCAGAAACAAAAATCCTGGTATGATAAGTCTGCAAGAACTCGTTCATTTGTTCCAGGTCAACAAGTGCTGGTGATGTTGCCCACAGTGTCCAGTAAGTTGTTAGCCAAGTGGCAAGGGCCTTTTAAAATACTCAAGCAACTAGGCCCTACAACTTATGAGATCTCAACCCCAGGACAAGCCCGTTCAAAGAGAATTCTGCATGTAAACCTTTTGAAAGAATGGTCCCCTCGGAAGGAATGTCTGCTGATTCGGTCTGTGAAGGATGAGGAAGAGGTGGAAGAGCAGTATTTTCCTGTTCAGAATTCTGCAGTGCTCAATTTGGATCATCTCTCTGAGTCCAAGCAACAGCAACTTCAGTCTCTGTGTCATCCTGAATTGTTCCAGGAGGAGCCAGGTCGAACAAAGCTGGTAGAGCATGACATCATCTTGAAAGAAGATGCAGTTCCAAAGAGACTGAGTTATCGTGTACCTGAAAGATTACTTCCAGCTCTTAAAAAGGAATTGGACTTGATGAGTTCTTTGGGGGTGATTGAACCTTCCAAAAGTGAATGGTGCAGTCCTGTGGTCTTAGTACCTAAAAAGGATGGAACTACCAGATTTTGTATTGACTTTCGATATTTGAATTCAGTTTCGAAATTTGACTCGTACCCAATGCCTCGTATTGAGGAATTAATTGAACGCCTGGGTAATGCAAAATATCTGAGCACTGTTGATCTATGTAAAGGTTACTGGCAAGTGCCTTTGAGTTCCAGATCCAGGGAATTGACTGCTTTCCGGACTCCTTGGGGTCTGCATCATTTCAAGACTATGCCTTTTGGCCTGCATGGGGCTCCGCCCACTTTCCAAAGACTAATGGATCAGGTATTGCATGGCATGTCTGATTTTACCGCAGCCTACCTTGATGACATTGTGATTTTTAGTGAAACGTGGGAAGAGCATCTGAAGCATTTGCAGATGGTTTTAAGACGCATTCAAGAAGCGGGACTGACAATCAACCCTGGTAAATGTGCCCTGGCAAAGAAAGAGACTGAATACCTTGGGTATGTCCTGGGGAATGGGGTCATCCGGCCACAAGTGGGGAAGGTGCAAGCTATTAAGTCCTGTACCCTACCTAAGACCAAGAAACAGGTGAGGTCTTTTCTCGGATTGGTTGGGTGGTATCGTCGATTTGTGCCCAATTTTTCTTCTAGAGCTGCTGCCCTAACAGATCTGATTAAGAAGAATGGCCCAAACCAGATTCAGTGGACGGAGCAGGCCCAGAGAGCTTTCCAGGACATTCAAGGAGCTCTACAGGAAAGTCCAGTGTTGCACAGTCCCAGGTTTGATCAACCATTTGTTTTACAAACCGATGCGTCAGGAGTTGGACTTGGAGCAGTGCTACTTCAGGGAGAAGTGGGAAACTATCACCCTGTGGCTTATATTAGCCGAAAACTGTTTCCAAGGGAAGTGCGCTATTCCACTATTGAGAAGGAATGCTTAGCAGTGAAATGGGCCTTGGACTCCTTAAGATATTATCTCTTGGGCAGGCATTTCACTTTAGAGACTGACCATCGAGCACTCCAATGGTTGAATAACATGAAGGACACTAATGCCAGGATAACCCGCTGGTATTTGTCTCTGCAACCCTACCAATTTACAGTTCTCCACCGGCCAGGAAGAGAGAACCTTACTGCTGACTTCCTTTCCCGCCATGTGAGCGAGGAACCGGAGGTGGGGGAGAGTGTGACGGGTGCGTAGCTCACTTCACAGTTTAACTCTACCATGATTGAAATTGTCTATTTTGAAGTTTAATTTAATAGGGTTTATTTTATTTTTAAATTCCCTTAGTATAAGAAATAAACACAGGACAAGTTATCAAGTTAACAGTTTATTAAAGTTTGAATGTATAGAAGGGTGCACACTACTTATATTCTCTTTTGCTGTTAAACTCTACCTGAGTCCTAGATTCTTCTGGTCCATGGAGTGAACGGCCGCATTCCATGTGTCAGGAAACAAAGGGAGAGGCGGGGCATTAGCCTCCAAACTTGTACTGTTCTGGAGGAAATTGGACTGTACCATCGTAATCCAAATCGGAGGGAATCTTTTATTTAGTTTCATTCAGTTTCATTTTGTTCTGTTTGTTTGGAGTAGTTTTTGTATTGTGCTTCAGTTATTTGATTGCATTATGTTAGGTACGATACAGTGTATATTTTGTTGTAATTATTCTTAATTGGGGAACGTTTTCTTTTGATATTTACCTCTTATTTTTGTTTGGTAGAGGCTAAAGAGTATATCTAGCAGTGGTGAATCTCAGAGGGGTGTTCTGTCCAGCCATAGTAACATCATGATCTGCTGATCTTTAGTGTTTTTGTTTGTTTGTTATTTTGTTAACAGGGGAGATTTATTTTTTAGGTTTGTTTTATTTTTTTGTTAGATTCAGTTAATTTCCATCTTAAGTCTTTGATTTTTATATGGACTTTATTTTTGGAAATTACGTTAATTATATCTGCCCCTGTATATGATTTATTTTTGGAGGAAATAAATCGAATATATTTACTACCTGTCCTGCCTGTTCTTGGCCACACCCTTACAGACTGATTTTCTCTTTGCCTTTTGTTGTTTGATTCACATTAATGAGCAATCGTCAGCAGGATTATTAGACTGCTGCCTCTTTAAGACCAAATGCAGATCTAATCATTATTAAGCCTCATATTTTCTCCCAACTATTTACGCCGATTTAAGACATAAACTGTATTTAAGTGAATAAACTGTTTAAGTGAATCTCCAAGACGGCCATTTTGACATATTTGTGTATTTGATCGTTTAGATGCGCACACGAAGCCCAAAATATACGTTGCTTGTCTCGTTGCGATGTGTTTCGGAACGCGCGCCGCATTTTGGAACAGCGTCTATTGCGTCAATTTTGGTACTTTTAATAGCCTTTTATTATCAAACGCGTCCCGCAGTTTAGCAACAGTATAGACTACATTTTACAACAATCACCGATCGTGCAGATTCTGACGTTACTTTTGGGTTTTAGGGAGAAAGGACAGCGCATCGCTCTGTGAAGGGAAGGAAGTTGCGCTGGAAAGAATGTGGCTTAGTTATTAGTTTTTAATGGTTACACCTCAAATATCTTCTTTTTTATAATCATTGGAAGCCAAAATCTAAATCTAAAATAAAATTAGTTTAATATCAAAGATCTAAAGTGTAACCTTTTGAATGTTCTGTCCTCATCGTCACTCATTAAGCAGGGCTGTTGTGTTGCGCGCGCCGTGGCTTTGCGTGAAAGATCGCTCGCTCTCTCTCTCACACACACATACACTCCCTCTCTTTAGCAAAAATGCATCACAGACAAATGGTTCAATATATATTCGCAAGATAATAATTTCTTAATAGCAATAATAAATAGCACGTGTACTTTCATAATTTCTCCAGTACCGACAGCAGAACCGATAACGTCCGAGCTTAACGATCCAGCGGTCTTTCAAAATTCAGCACCGGGGCCCGTTTAATACCGGGTTTCGGTAGCCTACCCATCCCTACACTTAAGTAGGTCTAATGTTTATTATGGCTTGGAGCTTATGAAACCCCAAATTTAAAATTAGAATATTGTCTAACTGATGTCTTTTCAGTTAAAAAGAAACACAACAACGATTCTTAAAATCGGGCGCAGACAGAGATTATGTGCTACACCACTATATTGGGAATAATACGCGCACGCTGGTATTCAGTGATAGTTTCGTTTTGAATTTGAGGTGGTAGAACGGATTAGTCGTGTGTTAACTTACCGAACTGTTACCCCACACACTCTGTCTATATAGTTTGCTGCTGCTCGTCGGACGGCTTAAATACGAACCAAGTCCAAATAATGGATGTTGCACCCATCTTTTTCACCAGCTTTCACTTTCAGCCGTGTTTACTTAAGATGACGACGAATATGATGCGTTGCAGCCGGGTGTACCTCGCGACCGCGGGTAGATTGCGTCATCTCCCAACCCAACTTGGAGAATAGATTAACGGCGATATTATTTTTATCGCCCGATAAGAGTCTCGCGTTAACGCAGCACGTTAACGCCGATAACGGCCCACCACTAAAAAATATACTTTTAGTGACCCCTTTCCGTGGATGAAAAACACTGAAAAGCACTGATTGATCGATATCATATGAGGAATATACATTTCGGTAAGATGTACTGTATCTTTCAACAGCGTTCGTGTTTATTTACTATTAGCTAGTAGAAAGGATCGGTTCACGTGCCTAGGGCTGTGCGATATAGCTAAAAAAATTATCACGATATAATGTTTCATATCGTTCGGTATCGATAATTATTGACATTTTTTTAGAACAGTAGAAAAGTTTGAATTTAAACCATTGTTTTTTATTTTATTTATCCACATTAAGGCAAACAACTAATTATTTTAGTTTTAGCAGTCAAAAAAATGTAAAAAAAAATCTTCTTTATGTCTTTACCCAGCAAACATTGGTCCGACGGCAACGTCGTGTCCCTGGCCAAAAATAGTCGCGGTATGACGGCATAAATCGGTAAAAATATGTAACACAGAACATTTCCTAAAAATGCATTCAGATACATGTGTGCATGTCTACAGTTATCTGAGGTTGCATGTATAATTGTTATTTTGACTTTTAGCTACGTGTAGTTCAATATATACCATGTTGTGTTTCGGGTGAGAGAGGACGTCACCATGGCGATGTCTTTTACACGTGCATTTATAGTCCATCATGACCCTCTATGAAATCAATTGTGATAAAGCTGTGCTTAATCCTTGTGTGGTTAATACTGCAATAATTAATTAAATTTTTTATTAAATTAAAGTTTTAATAAGTTGTGTGAATACGTCCACTGACGTCCTTTACACGTCTATAGTATCGGGTGAGAGGACGTCACCTGGCGACGTCTTTTACACGTGCATTTATAGTCCATCATGACCCTCCATCATGGAATCCTTGTGAAATATGCAAAAGCTGTGCTTAATCCTTGCATGGTTAATACTGCAAAAATTCATTTAATTGCCCAAGTAGTTTTTAAGAGGTTGTGAAGACGTCCACTGACGTCCTTTACACGTCAAGGCTGTGAATACACGTCCACTGACGTCCTTTACACATCTAGTCAAGCAAGACAGAAAAAAAAACCCCAGGCATTATCTTTATGAAATACACGAATTGTATACAAAGTAAATATATTTACTTTATCTTGTTTAAATAAATTATAATCACACAGTTCCCAGTGTGGTTAAGTTAATGCAAAGCCTCTGCATTTTAGTCATTATTTCAACCTTAGCCTACCTTACCTTTTCGGTAATGTTGTGTTTTTTTTTGTTTGTTTTTTTATGGAATGTATGCATGTAAAACAGAAATATATCTGGTCACCATTTATGTCTGAGTTGGATGTAATTGCCAAAACTGTGCTGCCAAGATGTAACAAAAGATCTCCCGACATTACCAAATCCCGCGATAGGTTAGATTATCTCACGAGATGTTAACGCGTTTTCCCCATAGACTCACTCCGGAACACTGAAGTTTGAACAACCACGAAGAGAGGAGGAATTGAGGCCCATATTATTAAAAATCTACTGTTGGGTACGTACATTTTGTATTATTAGATTCACGTGCTAGAGTTTTACTTGTTTGACATGAATGAACCGAAAGAAATGATGCCCACATTGTCAACTGAAATTGGCTAACTGAGTTTGGCTAAAATTAGCTAGTAGGCTAAAAGTTGCTTTGAACTTATACAACGGTATACCATAGTATAAAGTATGTTTAATGATACAGTCAAAGTTATTACTGTAAATTATTAATGTAGCCTTTTGAGAGTTTCTTTCAGAAAGTAAATTATCTGAAGTAGAATGAAATGTTTAGCTGGATTTGAACATGTAAGTTTTCAGTAACTGCTTTAAAAATTTTGTAATTTTAGAATTGCTAAAGATGTCTATTCAGGGGACATCACAGCCCACCTGTCTTTATCAGAAATGTCCTGTTCACTTTCTCACTGTTACACACCTAGTTAAGGGTCTTTCTCAAGGGCACCACAGTGGTATTGAAGAGGCAGGGGACAAATGCTGTTTTGAATTTAGCTGAAGACCATACAAATATTTTGAAAATAAGTGCATGTCATTTACCTCAAATTTTTAATTTTCATTTATTTTAAAAAGAAATATATTCTCTTCCCTTAGATGCTGTGAAGAGGTGGAGCCCACATGCTACAGACACTGAAATTGATGCAGCAATGGCAGAACACCTGAAACACACTCCAGGAAGAGCTGGGGGTGGTGGATACAAAAAATGAGCCAAACAATGTGTTTAAGGGATAGTTCACCCAAAAATGAAAATTGTCATCATTTACTCAACCTCATGTTTCAAACCTGTATACCTTTCTATGCTAAACACAAAGATGTTTAGAAGAATGTTTGTAACCAAGCAGATGTCGCTTCCCATTAATAATAATTTTTTCTCCAATAATGGTAGTCAGTGGATGCTCTATTTGCTTGGTTACAAACATTCTTCAAAATATCTTCTTTTGTGTTCAGCAGAAGAAAGAAACTCATACAGGTTTGGAATTTGGTGAGTAAATTACATAATTTTCATTTTTGGGTGAACTATCTTTATATAATAATTCAGTATTTTGCAATTGGTATTTTAGTTTGGTTAACAAATCGAGAGCTTAGAATTATAAGGTTCTATCTCCGTTTATTGTAGTTTATAAAGCATCAAAGTTTTTAAACTCGGTTTATGTTTTGTGAGATGGAACCTTTTATTTTATTAATAACTACTAACAATTTTTTTTTTTTTTACAAAAATAACACCACACAGGCATTAATAAACACCTAATGGATCAGATTGTCAAAAACTCAATTTCAACCAAAAGTGGAGATAGAACCTTAAAATTCTAAGCTCACGAAATGTTAAACATTGAAAAAAATAAAGAGAAATTTTGGCTGTTCAATATCAATAAAATGTTGTGCTTAATCAGAACATGCTTCTTTTTTGCTTATGTCCACAAATAATGTGTTATTGTTTTTGATGTACACGTGATTAAAACGTTTTATTGACGTTCAGGTCTGACTGGACCAATTTTGGACCTTTTTAGAACCTTTGTCAAGATGTGTAGGCTAAACCTCAAGACTTGATTGTCTTTCACGATGTTACACAATAGGTGTGTGATTATTTTATATGCAGGCTTATATATACACTTAAATTATGCAGCAACACATTTAAACACATATGACGACGCATTTAGACGTCCAGGGACGCGCAGAAGAGACGTGGAATTCACGGCCAGAAAAGACGTGGAATTCACGGCCAGAAATGACGTCGGTTCAACTTCCATTTTGGAACTATTTTTCAACCATGACGGGACGTCTCGGACGGACGTCTTTTCAACGGTCATTAAACGTCCAAATGTTTGCTGGGTAATTAAGATAAAAAAGTAAGTGTTAAAGAAACTCTTGAACTTAAAATGTTATAAAATGTGTGCAAAGTGCAATATAAAAGTGTAAACGTAGAAGAATCAAGGCAAACTTTGAGGTAGATCAACATCTGTAATAAGTAGGGGTGTAACGGTTCACAAAATTCACGGTTCCTTGGTGTCACGGTTAGGTACATTTTGAGATACAGCAAAAAGAAAGAAATGCCAAAGAAATTTCCTTGATTTAAAAAAAATATATTATTAAAAAGAAAATATATTTTTAAATAAGTCTGAGTTTTCCCTACATCTTGAAACGTTTACTTTTATAAATGGGGGTAATATATTTGAAGGATGAACAAATGTGTTTTGGTCATCACATTAAAAATAACATTTAAATATGATAATATTTGAGTTTTGAAGTGCTGGAAAAAGATGTGTGATGTGATGTACTTGAAAGCATTTTACTATTCCTGCCAAACATGGTTACTGTGAGTGTTACTACAGTACATTAAATCCATATACAATGAATGTTGCTGATCTATGGACTTAAATATTAGTTCATTCATGGCACAATGTTTCTCCTGGTTTCCACGTCAGCGCAGTTTGATCCGTTAATAACGGAGAAATTTGAATGTTTCTCACTCGATCTCACGCTGATGTTATTACTTCAGTGGCGAATTCAAATGCTTTCTTTACTGGATCTCTTAGCGCTGTGTAGTAACAGTGTCGCTTGATCAAGATCGGCTCGCGCTGCACTGACATTGATGGTCCAAACTGATAAACGGTCCGTGGAGCACAAAATAATAACGCAGTTTCGTTCCGCTTTCATTCCGCTTGCCATTTGATGTCGGGTGACGTTATGGTGGTCGCGCGTGCATTTGAATGAAAATATTGAGCGCTATATCGAACATTTTTTATATCGTTACCGACAATGGTGTACCGTCGATAAATACCGATACCGTTTTATCGCCCAGCCCTACACGTGCCGTTGGGGATCTGTCACGTCACATTTACAAGCGCCAAAACTGTATTTATTGTTTGAATTTCGTAATAGAATTGACAGAATTTGAGAGCTGAGATTTTTTTCTATCATAAGTAACCAACTCTGTCTAGTCTGTCGGTCTCCGTGTCCTCTTTGCCTGGCGATTTTTCTGTGCGTGAGAAAATGGATGTGTGGCGTGAGAGCGTGTGAAAAGTGTCAATCGCGTGAGTCTCATGGTGAATGCGTGACAGTTGGCAGCTCTGTTGAAGTTTTTAAACCCAAAGCTTACGATGAATGGCACAGCAGCCAGTGGCCGGTGCAGTCGACATGTTTGTTGTCCTCTCATGTGTGACCGCGCGCAGTTACGTAGGCAGGTTATATGTAGCGGAGGGAGGGGAATAACAGCGAGCTCGTCAGACGTTTCCTAATAATAAACATTGTTCACGAGTCCCGCAGCTCGAGTCCGAGTCGAGTCTGAAGTCTTTCGAGGACGAGTCTCAAGTCGAGTCTGAAGTCACGCTGTGTGCGACTTAAGTCGCACTAAACTCGAGTCCCCATCTCTGGCATGTATACACAAAAGTGTATGTATACACATAAGTGATTGAACTAATACCTCAGAAGACTCAACGCTGAGGCGAAGTGAGCGTTGAGCGCTAGTGGTGATGACTTCTTCTCTTCTGTTGGCAGACCAGCTTTAGGTGCATTAATGCAATGGAATTACCGCCACCCACTGAGAAAAAAAGATGGAGAAGTTTATTAATCTAATTATTTTAGTAACTTCATCTGTATTAGACATGTGTATGTGTCATATTGCGTGTTATCTCTGTTATTAACTCTGGGCTTTTAGCTCTTACATTAACATTATGCAACATGAAATAAACCATCTTTTCAATAGTTAATACATACAGTAACATGCGCGAAACAACGTGTACATGCTTTACATATGGGCTTTTCAGTGCCAGTGAACATTAACCAATAACGTTACAAGAAAACTTTTTAAATGAACACATTATATTCTTAACCTTGTATTGGGAGTATCAGTTCAATTTCAAAGAGAGCAAAAGTTCAGGATTCTATCCTCGATCAGAATCAGCCTAACATAAGAAAAAGGACAACTGAAACATGTGGGCTACGACACAAGAGGATAGAATGACGATCGCTAACATACAACTAAACAAAACACGAGGTTAGCTAAAAGCAAAGCTCTCGACACATCTCGTTTAAATGTAAGTGGACTCATCATAAATTACACATACAAGTTACCATGTGCATTGAAACTTAAGTTCTAACAGGTATATCTCAAATTTACATTGCGCTGAAGCGAACACATCTCTCAGTCAAGTAAAATGCAGACTGAGAAAAGACCGCGAAAATTCAGTATATGCCACCACTCTAGCTCCTATCCAATAGAGGGCGCACTTACACAATAAATAACTCTCCCAATACTCCCAATAAATAAACTCACAAACAATACACAGGTTTTTGAGCCGTTTCCGCTCTACATCCTAAACTCCTCCCATCGATGCAATCCACTTCCGTTCTGGCGGGCTTGGTTTGTTTTGCTAGCTAGCTCCGTTGTGCCGACAAAGCACTGATATCGCAGTGACAAAGAGGATATAACAATTACAACATGAAGAAAAGTGGTTCGGGAACGACGTGTGCGGTAGTTGGTTGCAAACACTCGAGAAAGCACCTGAACGAGTGGTTAGATAGAGAGTGCTACGACCACAAACCAGCTACGAAGATGTCCATGCGCTCCATTGTTTACATTTTTTTTTTTACTATTCTCTTATCGATTCCTGATAGCACTGTGTGGAAAAAGTATTCATATGCTTTTTCGGCAAAAAACGGTACTTTTTATGTAATTTATGTAATAAATGGAACCTTATTGTAAAGTGTTACCGATTAGTTATAACGTTACATCGATTCAGACGTCTCGTGAGTTCAGTGTTGGAAAGATCAGTTGTTTTAACCAGCATTAATAATTAATAACAAGAATGCCGAGAAACTGGCTTCTTTTATAAACAATCTTATTGAATAATTGCCCTTTTAATTCATTTTCTTTTGAATATGTAAATGCCATTATAACATGCTCCATGTTCTTCTGTTCTTTTTATTTTATTTTTATTTTCTAGGGTGTGCACTGTTAGTTCGTAGAAAGACTTTTACATTGTACCTGATTTGTTTGTATTTGCTTCCTTCGTTAATAAAAAATTAAAAAAACATAGAAAGGTTTTAACTATTCATTAAAATGAATCGGTTCAAAGGAGTCATTAGTTCGCGAATTGTGTGATTATCCCAGCAGTTAGGACATGGATATCCCACAAGGTTTGTGTCAACACAGAAAACATTACATCACTGGATAGGTTTTTACGTTTATTAAGAGTGTGATTTTTATGGCAGCTGAATGTGCGGTGCGGAACGCATTTCAGAGAAGATAAGGCAACGTATTTTAGCACAATTCACACCCAGCGGTATTTCAGGAAAAAAAAATGCTCCACATGAAACTTTGGTCTTCCGACCTTTTACCATCATGTCGTTTTATTTTGATTAATATGCGCGCGGGAGAGAGAGCAAGACAGTTAGTTTGGAGACGGTGAGGTCTTGTTTACGTTTACACTTTAGCCTGGCTCCGAAGAGAAAGAGTGCGCGCGCGCGACCGGGTCTCTCTCTCTCTCTCTCTCTCTCTGCTCGTTCTTTCAGTTAAACATGCGAATTCAATTCCCACCCCTACCTATGATGTAGTTCGGATACCAACAATAAAAAAAGACATAGGCCTAGGCTACAAGGGTCAAATAATCGCTGTGTTTACACCGGCAGACGCTGCGCAAACCACTTCCGGCGGAAATTAAGTGCATTTGTGTACAGTTATGGCGCCGCCCGTGATTTGGCGCGTTAACTTGTGTATAGAAAATAGAAGATGAAAGGTTGCAAAAATATTTGTCATTCTTTGACCTGTTACACATGCACGCGCGTGCACGCGAGGGAGAGTCCGATTCTGGCAGGGAATCGATTTTCGGCACTAATGACAAAATAAAATAAAAATAAAAATCGCTGGTCAAAACATTTGTAGGCTACCTTCATTTAAGCTTGATTTTGGAAAAATGTTAATAATATTAAAGCCACAATATGTAACTTTTTTGCTTTAAAAATAGCAAAAATCACTATATCTATATTTTTTTTAGTTGTGTACTTACATTATCCCGACTGTTTCCAACAACTTTCAAACCAGGAGAAATTTGTAATTTAATTCGAGAAACGTCCCGTTTCTTTATTTCCGTTTTGTCGCCGTCAATGGCGTCATATCCGCGTTGTCGCTGGTTTCCGCTCGTACTGCCATGGCAACCAGAGCTATGAACCAGAGACCTCTGATAGTAACCAAAGCGACTGACGGTAGTTCGCAATGTCTATTTGCACGCTGTTGTTGTTTCGTTCAAACATTATGGACCATGGCAAGCAGACTTTGGATACAAAAGGAGAACTAAAACGAGAATCAATATCAGCGCGGTGTTTTCGAGATGCCTAGAGCTCCCATAGACAGTATATAAACGAGAGCTCCACGTCCGAGACTTCGACCGCTTCTACATGTACTTTATTAAACAGGTGAGCACATTTACATAAACCTAATCAATGTTATATAGCTCAACATGATGAAATGTTAGAATATGATCTGTATGTTATTCTAATGTTGATCTAGCTTACTGCTAGTCTCATACAGACAAACTAACACATACATTTCAACACATTCAAATGCAGTTTAGTGTGACTGATAGTGTAATGTTAGACCAAGTGAAACAACGCTGCGTTACCTCACAAGTTTAATTTGTCTAATAAACTGACCTGTGACTGTGAGTAGTAATTCTGCACTCACGTGCAACGTTAGTTCAGTAGAATGAAATGTCCATATCGCGTCACGTGTGGAGCTGATAGCTGTCTCTTAGCAATCCCGAACTGCTTCATATCACAGTCATGATAAAAGCATCGATGTATTCAGTCATCCATAAACATTATTAGATCCATAGATTAGATCGGTCGGCTTGACGTTGACGACAAGATCCATAATTCTTAGCAAATGTTGCGTCATCAAACTACGCCTTTGTTATTGTAAATAGGTTAGCGACCCCTAGTGGCGAAAAATTCCATACTGTACGTTTAACACATGCAAGTATATTATCATAAAGCAACAATATAAAAAATATCAACAACACAGTGTTTTACCATTTAAAAATTAGGCCTACTGTTTACATTTCCTGAAAAACAGCAGTTTTGGTCAAACAAGTATTACGACCGACAGCGAGACATTGGGGGCCCACAATTTTCTTTTGCCTAGGCTATGTCACAATTCGAGGTAATCACTGAGGTAAATTGTGAGGCCTGACTGACAGATCCACTCACAGATTGTTAAAAGACACATATGACAGAATATCTCAAAATTAAAATAGCCAGTGCTGTAGTAGGCCTAAACAAACTACTCATTCAACCTCAGGAATGTGTGGGGGAAAAAAGAGGGCGAACTAGAATGGAGTATGATTTAGGCTATTAAGCACGCAACAGCTTTAGAAATTAACATGGAAGCTCAAAAAAACAATTGTGGTGCTTTCGCAAAAATTATGAGATTGTTTTTGATGCAAGTAGAATCAGCAACCAATAAAAACAATCAAAAAGACATTGATAAAATAAGAAATTATTTAAATCAATGAATTGGTGAAGCAACTATATCAGATGAAATCAGAGAGGCCCGCTACAGATCTTGAAGATGAACTTAAACTGGTTAGGATATTAATGAAAGAGAGCTTGTATTGCTCCATGTGTTACTGGGTCACATTTGGTGAGAACACAGCAACGCATTTGAAAGTGTTTGATCTGAACATGAACTTTGATTTCAAGACAGCTTTTTTTAGTATGATGAAGTAAAGATACTACTTGAGTGACTATTCAGTGATGACATGTATAAGTCAGTGGCATTCGGTGGTGTTTTAAAATGACGCAGTTAAAAAAAAAAGCCTTTTTATATATCATTTATAAATACATGTCCTGTTCACTTAGTTTTCACATTTTCCTGGATAAATAAACATCACATAAGAGAGATTAAATACAATTTTGTTTTGTATTTTTACACTGTGTAATGTTTAATTATTAAAACCAAGTTTACATTTCATAGTGTTTTTATGCATTTTTGGCCTGGCCTGTGTCAGATAATATATCAAATATATCCTGAACTTCGTCTCCAGTGTAGCATATGAGCATTGCCCTTTTCCTCGTGTCATCCTTGATGTCCATGGCCAGTAGAAAATTCTCAAAACGTTGTATCCATTTTTTCCATCTCAAAGGGGTGGTTGATTATGAATTCACTTTTTTAACTGTAATGTTGCTATCTGAGCATAAACAACATCTGCAAAGTTACGACGCTTTAAAGTTCAAAGGAAAGGGAGATGTTTTCTATCACAGTCCATTTTTTAAGGACTACAACAAATGGCCGATAGGGACCAATGAGCTTCTTCAGGGGTTAGTGACATCACTAACCCTAAAACATAAACCCTGCCCCCAGGAACACGATTTATAGATTATCATGACAGAATATGCTAATCAATGACTTGAAGATAGTTAACTCCACATCAGCTACATCAACTAACCATTCAGAAATTCCCTTTTGCATTCTACATGTTGGCACTTCTTCTTGAGCCTCTCCATCTCCATCCGACTCCGGTTCGAACAAAAAAAGCCTAAAAGTTTTTGAAATTGTCATTGTGTGTCTTTGTGAGGTAATCGAAGATGCTAACACAGGAGCTCTTGAAGCTCCGCCCTCTGTACCAGGAGCAGCGGCTAATTTGCATTTAAAGGGACACACAAAAATGGGGCATTTTTGCTTACCCTCAAAAAGTGACAATTTTAACATGCTATAAAAAATATCTGTGAGGTATTTTGAGCTGAAATTTCACAAACACACTCTGGGGAGATCAGATACTTATTTTACTTCTTGTGAAAAGGTCATTATAGACCTTATGTAGCCACGGCCCTTCTCAGCGCTGTGCTCATTGTCTTTTGACTTCCGGTCTGTATTTATGAATGAACGGCTCGTTTTAAAATCTTCCTGGTCTACTGACATTTGTTTGGACATTTGCTTTAAACATTACAATCCTCATGTTAACTTTCATTAACTTTACATTAAGTAAATCGACTTCAAAAGTTAAACTGTCGAATTCTGTATGAATGTCAAGGGCTATGTTGGAATAATTGTGCGTCAAGTTAGACCTTTTGTTGGGCCTAAATTCGTAATGCATAATTCCATGGTGTTATGCATGTAATGGTCACAACACATCATCAGTATGTAAATAAACTGTTTCCATTATGCCCATTTGAATTACTGCAAAATGCAAGACAATCTGGATCTAGCACATTCAGGGCCCTATTTACATGATGGAATTTGCAAGCGGAAAAAAATGCTTCTCTAGCAAGGAAACGGATCTATGGGACAAAGTGTGCGCGCATTGTGGACCCGCCTATATGCACATACTATACGAGCGTATGGGACGCTCAAAGGGTTCATTAAGCACTAGTAGAAATGGTGGTGGGAGTTTCCGGTTAGAGAAACTGGAGCAAGAGAGAGATTGTCCCAGCAGAAGGGTTTTATTTTGATTATTTCAGCATGAATGAAGTATTACAGGCATTTGCCCATAGGTATATGTGGTCTACAATGAACAGAGAAAACAAAATACAATATAAGTTTGCTAGTATAAACAGTTACCGATAGCATAAAGAATAGTCACTATACAAAACAGAAGTAGCCTAATAGTAAATCAGGTTATCATTACTCTGGTAAAGTGTATTCAGTTATTTAGAATCTAAATATATAGCATAAATGATTTGCTTACATATCTGAATTATACTGCAGAACATAAACCACTGAACAGTCAAACTAGTTTCAATATGACTTTACATGAATTTAGATAGTATGCAATTCACACAGAAATATAATTATTCAAATTACTAGTTGAACTAGTACATTGCACAGATGACAATAACTGAATATACAGAATATTAAAGTTCGAACAGCATAGAATGTAAAACAGATAACTTACTTCTTAATCAAATCACTCACGGGAACAACAAACATGCAAAAGTCCGCTTTGTGTAAGAAAGCAAGTCAGTCTCTCCACCTATGTATATGGACTGCCCTCTGTAACTAGTTCAGACATGCCCAGACTTGTCCATGCCGTGCAAGCACCAACAAAGTAACTTACATAAAGATACCTCCAGGGGGCATTGTTGGGCTTTCGTACACATACTGTATTACTAATGCACTTTAAATAACAAAAAAAAAAATGTGCCATTGACTTTAGACCAGGTTTGCCTCAAAATAGCAATGCACCGACAATGCGCCTGAACACACCTCTTTTTCAGACCAGCACGCCCATGGGGGCACAGATGGGCGCAAATGCATTTGCTATTTAAACAACGTGGTGCAGGACATGAAAATGATAACTGTGTCGGGCTGAAACTAGCAAAACACACTTGCGTTGCACCTGGCGCTGCATTTTGCCGAGTGTATGATAGGGCCCTTAATGTCTATGTTAATAGACTGCCTGTATGATTGTTAGATTATGTGGTTGAAAACCTTTATTCTTTATGAAAATTAGTTAGATATATAATCTTTGGACACACTACATCAAGTCAAACCTGAACTTTAACTGGCATGTTAGTTACAGGTTACATAGTGTCGCGTAGCCAGAGCTTCAGACTGACGGCAGAAGGTTGCAGCTCTCACTGGCCAAGGACCACGCAGAAGCCGTCTGACTGACATGTAAAGCAACCAATCAAATTTCGTTTTGATCCACGTCATGTTAAGGGGCATGACAATGTAAAGTTGATGTCCCTACAATAACAGACTGGCGTGCATCTAATAAACTATTCATTCCAGAACCTTGTGCAAGTTTACTGTAAAAGTGGTGCCGCTATAACTTCACATGCTTTTTAAAATCCAGCGTTTAGTTTATCCTGATAAAAAGTGTTTGACATCATGATGGCTTTTTTCCAGGTGGGCCGTTAAAGAACTGCTCTCTGCAGAACAAATGGCTGGAGCTTACGTCTAGCTCCTCGCTGCTAGACAACCAGTGAGAAGGAGCAAATGTAATTTGGGCTTAATGGGTGTAGCTAGAATATCTAACCACACCCTAACCCTACGCACAACTCTATCCCTCAACCCCATTAAATGCCCATAGAGGTGGAGCTGGATGTCATCTGACTGCAGTGAGTACCACTTGAGTTTTGTGTGCCACATGCATTAGACATTCAGCCAACGGTCCTTGGGTGTGATGTCTGAGGCATACATTTACATCATAAACATACTATGGTCTTTATCTATTACCGCAGTTAACAGACCACTTAATGAAAAGAACATTTCAGATTAATTAAAAAACTTAAAATTCACAGGAACAAAGTCTCCAAGAACAGTAATTTGATGATCATGTCTGCCATTCAGTAAACTGTAGTGATGAATCATGATGTCCAGTTCAGGACAGGTGTCTCCCGAAGTGAATGGCACTGCTGGAGCTCCACCTAGAGGCTGTACGTAGTAAACGATGTTGGACGATGATATCACTGTTTTCTCCAGAGCTGCTATATATAAATGAACTAAATGAATAACTTTTTTTTACAACAAAAATGAACCATCACTGAATTCACTTAAGCTGGACTTTGACGCTATTTTCTTCTAGATCTGCTGTACAGCAGGAACAAACTTTGTTGCATTATTTTCCTTTTATCACTGTAAAGCTTTGAAACATCTGTATAGTAAAAAGCGCTATATAAATAAAGGTGACTTGACTTGACTAATATCTTTATATGGCAGAAATAGTAAAGAGTAGCTCCTAGTATCCGGTTCCGAAATTGTGTTCTGCACAAAAGTTTCCTTAATTCCTATTAATAAAGCCTGTAGCTTTTAAACAAATTAAACTGTTTTTCGTTTCCCAATATCCTTAATTCTACTATAGCTGGACTCTTTCACAAACAGTTTGTCCATCCATCAGATCAAACCACAGCTGTACAGATGTGAATAACTGAGACCACAAAAGGTTTCAACTCACAATCTGGGGCAATTTGCATAAACTTGGACATTATGTTAAGACAGTGTCTTAAGATCAAATATGACCCACTAGCAGTTACTCAAGGGATGGTTAGTCTTACTTTTCGTTACCAAAATTAGGCCAATCTATGTTTTTATGTAACTGACTTAAGTTTTGAACAATCTTAAAGAAAAAAAAAATTGATGACTAACTTGTAAGACTAGTCCTAGCGGTTTATGTAACCGGCACCTGGAGCTGCTAGTGTGTTACGTGAATTCTGTCAGTCACATACAACCTTGAACTATATTGTTTAAGGATGTAATAAAAGTGGACAATTGTTGTTGTAAAACTAAATCTTTATTAATAGTCACCAAAAACATTCACCAAGAGTCATTTCAACAGAGCTTATAATTATTCTAATGCATCATGTGTTGATAATTATTATTTTGTTTAGGGTAATTATGTTTGCAGTTATGAATTTAATTGAATAGATCAATACAAATTATATTATGTGCAAATACAATCAATATATTTTCAATAGGTGAAAAACATTCTGTTAATTAACAGCTGTGTAGGTATGGGAAATCTGTTGAGTATTAATGCATGTTTTATTTTCATGATTATACCAGTAAACTTCAGCAAACATATCTGGAACTAAAGCTTCTGCTCAGTTCACACTGTTGGTCTGATCTGACTCCAGAGGTCTGACAGTGATGTCTGGTCTCTTCTTCTCTGATCAGCTCACTTCTTGTAGATCTGATGTCATAAACCAGCACAGCAACAGTAGCCACGCCCACCAGAGCAGAGACGACCAATCGGATCACAGCTTCAGAGAAACCACAACAGTGGATGTGGTCTGAAATAAAAAGAAACACACTGAATCAGAACTGTGCATTTAGTTCATTTTTTACTACTTTTTTGCTAGTATTGTTTAAAATAATGAATATAATATAATTCTAGAGTCTAGTTCTAGTTCTTTAACCTCAGCTCTTCTAGAAACCTGTGATTATGTGACTGTTTCTCCGAGATCTTTTTCTGCACTAATGTTTTCTAAAGCAACATCCCACTCACGCTTACATTCACTCACACTCTCTCTCTCTCTCTCTCTCACACACACACACACACACACACACACACACACCTGCTTCACGTCTCTGTCGCGCATCTGCGGTCTGTTCTGTTCCAGTTAGGTCACAAAAGAAAAAACAGAAAATGCACATTTTGCAAATGTGCAAACACAACTCACTCTTTCTCTATGAATGCATGAGCCGATCAAATGTAAACTTTGAATGCAATGTAAGTCGCTTTGGATTAAAGCATCTGTCAAATGCATAAATGCATTGTAAATAAAAATCTTGCAATTTTAATTGGTTGATGTGGTTGATGGTTTAGCCACCATCAGCAGTAACAAAACAACACTTATGAATATGTTTGGTCACAACTGCACGAGTGTTTCCGTTCTGACATAATCTTTTAAAGCTTTACAGGAACTAATATCGCACTGACTGAAAACATTAACAGAGTAAGAGTGAGTGACGTACCTGAACTTGGCTGATAGAGTTCAGTAATGTTGCTGTCCTCAGTTTGATTGACAGTTGAATTGTTCACAGCACAGCTGGACGAGAAAAAGTTGGAGCTTGATGATCTTTTCGGTGATGAAGTACTTTGAGCAGACTCTGATAATGACAGATGTTACTGTGAAATAATTCTCATCACACACAATTGTGATCTTTATTTATAGTATCCATATTTTAAATGGAATTAAAGCCAGTAACAAAATAAAATGTACATGTAAGGAATATCAAAAATTAAAAGATATACCAAGAATGGTCATGCTAACACTGTTATTCTCTACTCACCATAGACTTTAAGATTGAAACTTGTGTAGCTGGTCTCTTTGCTGATAATTGTTAGTTGATAAAGTCCAGAGTCTGAGGTTCTGGTGTTTGTGATGGTCAGAGATCCAGTTTGATCCAGTTTCAGTCTGTCTCTGAATTTCTCATCAGGACCATCATATGTAGAGCTGGTTTGTGTAAGTCTGTTGACTTCAGCGATTCTTGTGCTTCCAAACGTCCACTGTATCATCAAATATTGCTGTGTTTCTGTAACATCAGTGTTTAGAGTGACAGAATCTCCCTCCATCACTGACTTTACTGATTCTGTCATGTCTAGAGAAAAAAAGGGAACATTATTTTGTAACAGCAAAAAAAACAACAACTATCCGTTATCAGTTAAAGAGATTTGTGTGATGCAGACATTTTCCTTAATGTATTAGAAATCTTATTAGAGACGAATAAAGTTACAGATTCTGTTTTGAAATCCCTTCCACTAACTTTCTCAACTTAAATTTAAAGATATTAAAGAGAGAATATATTGATAAACTTTTTATGAGAACCACTATAATGCAAATTGCTTATAACTTACCACACAGACCCAAAAAGCTAAAAAAGAACCAAATAATAGCGTTAACCATATTCCTTGGCCGGTTGTCAACAACTCCAACCACGCAGTAAACCACTCTACATTTCACATCACATCTTAGTTCACATCACCAAATCGTAGGCGTTCCTGCTGCTGGTTGCCTAAAGCGGATGTCATGGCAAGTGTTTGATATTGAATACGTTTTCTTACAGTTAAAAGAAAACGTCTTGGAGGGGGAATTGTGTAGCCTATATTGAATAAGTCCATAAAATTGACATGTTAAACGAACTAGGAAAATGTGTGCTCTTGATTCTTTGCCAGATGGCTTTCATATGCGTCTAAGGAACTCGTCTTGACGACACTTCACTCCGTTCCTATTCTTCATGGTCCCTATGCAGTGTTCACTGCTCACTACTCGTTAATCAGGGCAGTTGAGGTGATCTGTCCAGTTAAAAGAGCAGCGAGCGTAGCGTGACGTATAGCCATTTCTAACCTTAAAAAAGCTATCTGAAGATGTGAAAGAAATCAAGTTGAGAATAAATATCTTATTTGGTTAGTATTCTGTTTAGGCTACATTACGTAGCCTATATAAAATGTTTTACACTTTGTCCTAGTATTTTATGAAGTTGCAATTTCGTATGAATTTGAACGATGCGAGTCGTAGGAACACGTCCAGTCACGGGGGTTTAACAAAAAGTAGCCTAAGATGAGAACACTATTTCATAAGAATTTGACACCCATTCTCCAAAACATAAACAAATTACGAATTGTCACGTGACTGTGTTGCAGTTTATGGTAATATATGTATTAAAGGCACAATATGTAATTTTTTTGCTTTAAAAATAGCAAAAATCACTATATCTATGTTATATATATTTTTTAGTTGTGTACTTACATTATCCCGACTGTTTCCAACAACTTTCAAACCAGGAGAAATTTTAATTTAATTCGAAGACACGGCACGTTTCTTTATTTCCGTTTTGTCGCAGTCAATGGCGTCGTATCCGCGTTGTCCCTGGTTTCCGCTTGTACTGCCATGGTAACCAGAGCTATGAACCAGAGCCCTCTGATAGTAACCAAGACGACAGACGTGGACCACTGTAAGTTCGCAATGTCTATTTGCACGCTGTTGTTATTTCGTTCAAACATTATGGACCATGGCAAGCAGACTTTGGATAAAAAAGGAGAACTAAACTGAGAATCAATATCAGCGCGGTGTTTTCGAGATGCCGAGAGCTCCCATATAGACAGTATATAAACGAGAGCTCCACGTCCGAGACTTCGACCGCTTCTAAATGTACTTTATTAAACAGGTGAGCATATTTACATAAAACTAATCAATGTTATATAGTTCAACAATGATAAAATGTCAGAATATGATCTGTATGTTATTCTAATGTTGATCTAGCTTACTGCTAGTCTCATACAGACAAACTAACACATACATTTCAACACATGTAAAAGCAGTTTAGTGTGATAGTGTAATGGTAGACCAAGTGAAACAGCGCTGCGTTACCTCACAAGTTTAATTTGTCTAATAAACTGACCTGTGAGTTGTAATTCTGCACTCGTGTAGTTCGGTAGAATGAGATGTCCATATTCCTTTTATATCCGCGGGAGTCGCGTCGCGTGTGGAGCTGATAGCTGTCTCTTAGCAACCCCGAACTGCTTCATATCACAGTCATGATAAAAGCGTCGATGTATTCAGTCATCCATAAACATTATTAGATCGGTCGGCTTGACGTTGACGACAAGATCCATAATTCTTAGCAAATGATGCGTCATCAAACTACGCCTTTGTTATTGTAAATATGTTAGCGACCCCTAGTGGAGAAAAAATTCCATAGTGTACGTTTAACAATGCTATGTCATCATACAACTCCTCAAGCTCGTGACTAAGTTAGTAGGAGTTATTTAAGTCTCTTTTGCACTGATAAGAAAAAAAGCTAGACTATTGCGCCGGCCTATGTGTTTGATGTATGCGGTTTCGACCGCAGCCATTCCCTTCACTCGCTACTCCCTCCGTCTCGTTCACTCGGATGTACGTCATTGCGATGCACGAGTGCCCACTACTTGATCACTTGGAATCAGCTAAAGAGTTGATTTATTTATTTTTTATTTTTATTTTTTTTAAGAATTTGTTTAATGCAGCATCCAAATGTATAGGTGTGTGTGGGTTGTTTTAAATTAAAACATACGTATAATAAATATATCATAGAGTTGTTTTTTGTGGTGGTAATTAGACGAGATTTGTGGTGACGTCACAATCGTACTGCATTGTGGGACATATAGGTGCCTGAAGTGTACATATGAAGTTGACTCGCTCCCTCGGTCAAAATCGAGGGAACGATCGGGTCTGTCCATATAAACTTCCCTCGTCCACTTCACGAAGTGGAACGCACTTCAAAATGGTGGCGGGGATTCTGCAAGGGAAGTTCGCAAGTGCGTCTAAAAGTGCACTGGAACGCAGTATCTCAGTCCGAACTTCGCAGAATTCGAAGGATGCAACCTTTGAATTTGGACAAAGCCATTGAGTGACCATGCACATTTTACTGCACATGATTAACAATATTTTTGGACACATCAATGTTTTTGGATTTGTGTAATTATTTTTTTAAAGTTTTTATTTTTATCTTTTTTAAAATAAATATCTTTTCTTTTCCCATTTTTCTATGTTCATTTAAAAATGTAAAATTCAGGGGAACATAATCTCCAAGAGCAGTAATTCGATGATCGTGTCTGCCAGATGCTGTGTTCGTGACAGGAGTCTCCTGAATTAAATGGCGCTGCTGGAGCTCCACCTAGAGGCTGTATGTAGTAATTTCATAGAAATAGAAAAGAGTACTAGCCTACTGACTAGTAGCCTACAAGTCTGAGCTCTGCATAAAAGTTTGCACAATTCCTATTAATCAGGTTTGTTGCCTATACACAAATTTAACTGTTTTTCATTTCCCAATATCCTTATTTCTACTATAGCTGGACTCTTTCACAAACAGTTTGTCCATCCATCAGATCAAACCACAGCTGTACAGATGTGAATAACTGAGACCACAAAAGGGTTCGACTCACAATCTGGAGTCTCACGTGAATTCTGTCAATCACATAAAACCTATATTTGAACTATATTGTTTAAGGAAGGATAATAAAAGTGGACAATAGTTGTTGTAATACTAAATATTTATTAAAAGTCACCAAAAACATTCACCTAGAGTAATTTCAACAAAGCTTATGAGATCATTCTAATGCATACAATGTGGTGCTAATTATTATTTTGTTTAGAAGCCATGAATTTAATTTAATAGATCAATAAAAAAAATAAAATAATTTGTGCAAATACAATCATAAATGTACAATGGATGAAAAACAATCTATTAATAAACAGCTGTGCAAATATAGGAAATCATGATTATACCAGTAAACTTCAGCAAACATATCTGGAACTAAAGCTTCTGCTCAGTTCACACTGTTGGTCTGATTTGACTCCAGAGGTCTGACAGTGATGTCTGGTCTCTTCTTCTCTGATCAGCTCACTTCTTGTAGATCTGATGTCATAAACCAGCACAGCAACAGTAGCCACGCCCACCAGAGCAGAGAGAGCCAATCGAATCACAGCTTCAGTGAAACCACAACAGTGGACGTGGCCTGAAAAAAAAGAAGAAAAACACTGAATCAGAACTGTGCATTTACAGTAGTTCCTTTTTTCACTTCTTTTTTGCTAGTATTGTTTAAAATAATACATATAATATAATTCTAGAGTCTTTTAGAGCCCCCTCAGCTCTTCTGGAAACTGGTGATTATCTTTTTTTGCACTAATGTTTTCTAATGCAAGAGCCCACTCACGCTCACACTCTTTCTCTCACATACACAAACACACACACACACACACACACACACACACACAAACACACACACACACACACACACACACACACACACACACACACACACACACACACACACACACACACACACACCTGCTTCACGTCTCTGTCGCTCTTCTGCGGTCTGTTCTGTTCCAGTTAAATAGCAAAAGAAAAAACAGCAAATGAAGAATTCAGAAGCAAAAGCCTCTAAGTGCTATCTGCAATTTTCTTTTAAAATGAGCATTTTTATCAAGCTTGAATATTTAGGTTTAATAATTTTACTTCAATGACAATTAATAGGTCATTTTAATTGCCATTAAAGTGAAATAACTGAACATAAACATACAAGCTTAATAAAAATGATCATTCTAGAAGAAAATTTCAGATGGCACTTAGAGGCTTTCTGAAGGCTTCAAATGCACTTGTGTGCACAAATAGTTCAATCTTTCTATGAAAACATGGGGTGATCAAATGTAAACCTTTAATGCAGCATAAGTCGCTTTGGATTAAAGCATCTGTCAAATGCATTGTAAATAAAAATCTTGCAATTTTAATTGGTTTATGTGGTTGATGGTTCAGCCACCATCAGCAGTAACAAAACAACATATGAATATGTTTGGTCACAACTGCACGAGTGTTTCCGTTCTGACATAATCTTTTAAAGCTTTACAGGAACTAATATCACACTGACTGAAAACATTTAACAGAGTAAGAGTGAGTGACGTACCTGAACATGGCTGATAGAGTTCAGTAATGTTGCTGTCCTCAGTTTGGTTGACGGCTGAATTGTTCACAGCACAGCTGGACGTCACACAATTTGAGCTTGATGATCTTTCTGATGATGAAGAATATTGTGGAGTCACTGATAATGATAGATAACTGTGATGTCAGTCTCACACACACTTCTGATTCTGATCTTAATTTATAGTAGATCCATATTTTAAATGGAACTAAAGCCATTGAGACATCATAAAATGATGGAATAGTGAAAAGAAAAGAAAAGAAAAGTTTAAAAATATTACTATTATTCTCTACTTACCATAGACTGTGAGATTGAAACTCTTGTATTTGGCCTCTTGGCTGACAATTGTTAGTTGATAAAGTCCAGTGTCATTGGTTCTGGTGTTTGTGATGGTCAGAGATCCGGTTTGATCCAGTTTCAGTCTGTCTCTGAATTTCTCATCATATGTCGAGTTTGATTCTCTGTCGACTTCAGCGATTCTTGTGCTTCCAAACGTCCACTGTATCAACACATAATTCTGTGTTTCAGTAACATCAGTGTTTAGAGTGACAGAATCTCCCTCCATCACTGACACTGACTTCACTGCATCTGTCACATCTACAGAAAAAATTAACATATTTTGTAACAGACATGTTTGTTATTAATGACCAGACTTACAGTTATCAGTGATTTGTATTTATAGACATTTTCTTTAGTAAATGTTTAATGAATTGCAGTGAACTTTTAAAGAATAACAATAAAAGTTCAGGAGTTCAAAGTCAGGTGATTTTTCTCCAGCACTCACTTTCGTGTGCAAAACAGAAGTGAAACTGTCTACAACAATTATTTTTGGATAAGACTGATTTAAAACTAAATATCAAATTTTGTTTTGGAATTCCTTCCACCAAAATTCGCAGCATGTCCCAGAACTAATAAATTACGTTTGTAAAGATATTAAAGAGATAAGAAATTGAGAAATTTGTCACGAAAACCAACGTAATGCGAAGTGTTTATTTATAATAAAAAATAATTAAAAAAATTAAATAAGGGACATCATAATTAAAAACACTAATAACTTACCAATCAAACGCCACAAGCACACAAAGAACACAATAACTGCATTAACCATATTCCTTGGCTGCATGTCAACCACTTTAAACACGCAGTAAAACCGCCCGTTCACATCACAAGCGAACACTTTGTTGCTGGTTGTTGCATGTCGTCAAATGTATAGGGTCTCTATAGGCGTTCCCATTGGTTGCCTATAGCGGATGTCATGGCATGCTGTTCTAACCGCTTAAGATAAACGTTTTGGAGGAGGAATATTGTACATAAATGGAATAAGTACATAAAATGTATACATTAAACGAACTAGTATGCTCTTGAGTCTTTGTCAGTAGGCTACAAAGGTTCCAAAAGTGGGGCTTCACTGCGATGCTATAGCCTATAGAAGAACCATTTTTTGGTTCCCCAGTTTCAGTGAACAGTTTGTAAAATAACATTTTTTCTTGACGTGAATAACTTTTGCAACCTGGAAAAAAACGTAAATACACAAATAAATGAATAAATCCACAAAACTCTAAATAAATGAATAAATCCACATATAACTGCATTAAAATATATATAATTTAATACATGTAATAAATATAAATAATTAAATGTGCGAGGAGATAAATAGTAATTATAATTAATAAAACAAATGTTGGGGGAAACAAAAACAAAAAAATGCTAAACTGAAAGTTTACCTTTTTCCTTTTAACCGTTTGTTCATTTTTGAATAGCTCCGTATTTTTTTATTTTTTTTTTGTGCGCAAATGCTATAATGAGAGAGGGTGTCAATCAAACATCAGAAGGCGTATGGTAGCTTATGGCAATTTGGAGCTATACATTCAAAAATGAATAAAAAAGCAGTTTAGCATTTCCTTTAACATTTCCCCAACTTTCGTTTTATTTATTTAATTATTTATTTCCTCGCACGTTCAATTGTTTATAGTTATGTATGGTTTAATGTATTTATTTGCACATTTATTTATTTATATTATTTATATATAGTTTTATGGATTTATGTATCTATTTATTTATTTAGCAGTTTTTTTCCTCCCAACACCCAAACACAGTAAGTCGCGCTTTTTAGAGGAGTTTGAGGTATTATAATAATAAAATCACTTGACTTTGGCAGTTTGATACGCATTGATTCAAAAGAAAGCGTCTATAAAACTGAGTCGCAAAGACAACTTATTATGAGTGATGGAAAACCGAGGCTTTCTGAAGCGTTTGAGGCTTTCATCAAATTCTGCCGAAAAAGGGTAAACTCGAAGCTTTTAACACAATGCGAATAGCAACATCTAGTGGTCACACTTTTATGGTTATTGTTTTCTCCACCATATCTAACAAATCACCGCAGAGCAGAAAAAGCACGTGACCAAACAGCTTCATACGGTGACATACAATAGTGGAATAAATCTGGGATCCATACAGTTCTATCAAATTAGATCTATCATCTAAATGATTTTGTGCCAATGACCACAACTCGTGTCATGTGTAGCCTGGTCAACGGATTCACATATTGATCGATAATATAAAAGACAATTTTTTACAATTTAAGTTATAGACAATTAGTGTTAAATCATTTAAATAAATGTTTGCTTTTTTTTATGCCAGCAGTGAAAATTGCGTCAGAGCATCGGAGCCCCGGTATCAATCGTCCCATAACGTAAAATACGTTGGCTACGTTACGTTTTCTCTTGAGAATATGGGTTAAAGTACAAGGGGTTTTGACAGGTGTCGTGCCACTTACCCCTGAAAGGAAATGTATCCCCGGTCGCGGGAGCGCGCACGCATTTAGCAGTAAAGGCTTGGTTTGGACCAAGGTACAGTTTCAAGGTTAAGTAGCCTACCTTGGCACGACACCTGTCAGAAACCACGTCATGCCACGGCCTGTGCTCGCCAGGACAGATCGACATTTCTGTTGTATATTTCTTTCAAGTATAACATTAAACTGGGTCTTCTTTAAACGTCATTCACGCCGTTGATAAAAGTCTAGTATCGTAGAGTCTAAACTTGGAGTCTTGTTTTTTTTTTTTTTTTTTTTTTTTTTTTTTTTTTACTGTTTTGAGTTTAGTTTTGGCTGTCTTGCTATAGCTTTAGGACGACAATCACCGGAGATTCAGCGGAACACGAACATATAGAAATCTCATTGATCATATTTTTCAAGTCAGACTCGTCACAGCTCTACAAAAACATTTGGAACGAACATGTTCCTCTTGCTGTTCTTAATGATGTACGGTAAGTTATGAATCTCGATTTCCTTTCCGTTTCGATTTATTGACATTTTTCATAGACAAGGTTTTATGATGATTTCAAGATTTAATGATGACAGAAGAACTGACAAATCCAATAGAAATAACATACAGAAAAAAATCTTTTTTTTTATCCTGAGACGAGATGCATTTACGCTTATTTGAGAAACAACATAATATTAGGCTAAGACTTGGTTTCAGAATGTATTTTTTGTTTCATACAGTCTATAACAAGTCTTAAATTAGGCTACATTTATCTTGTTAATGTTTAGCTTGGGTGTGTATGGTCTTAATTTTTTTATTAGTTTTTTTCCCGTCACTAAAAAGGTAGCCTAATCCAAGATCTATTTGTCATTTCAGCAGCTCACACAAATATTTCAATCGAACTCAATTGACTCTGGTTTGGTAGTACCCCTGAAAGGGAGTATGTTGCGATGCTTCACAATCACAGCTTTACTGAGAATGAAGCGAATCGCGAGAGCTCCATGACAACAACGAGAACACGCACGCACACACGCGACCAATCAGATGCAACCATTTTAACAGCGTTAACATTTATATTAATTTACTTAACATATTAATTAATGCAATACATATCATTTAAAAGTATTTGACAACATATGAATATTTAATAATTATTTAAACTGATTAGGCTACTACTGAAATGGTCCCATGAATTAAACCTCAGAAAACACTTAACTCTTCAGCATATTACAGTTTCAGTAAAACTGGTTCTGTTTGTTTTCCAGGTGTGTCTGGTACAGATACAGATGAATCTGAGCCTGTGTCAGTGATGGAGGGAGATTCTGTCACTCTACACACTGATCTGACTGAACTACTGAACGATGATACTATTCTGTGGCTGTTTGGACCAAAACACTCTCTCATATCTCAAATAAAGAGAAAGGGCGACTTGACTTCATTTTCTTTCACCGGTGAGGATGTGAGATTCAGAGGCAGATTACAAGTGGACGAAAACACTGGATCTCTCACCATCAGAAACACCAGAATCACACACTCCGGACAATATAAACTCTCCATCTCTAGAGAAAAGACTACGACAAAGATATTTAATGTTACTGTCAGTGGTGAGTATCTCAAGTCTTTTATTGTAACTTTAGTTGCTCTTCCACTCTTGGGCCAAACCGCTCCATTTGCTTAAGCTAGTTAGCATGGTTTATGGATACGGAAACGAGCTTCCATAAATGGCGTGCTTGGCAAGCTACAGAGAAACTTGTCAACCAGGCCACAGACAAGTGACCAATCCTGAGCAGCGACGTCACTACACGCGTTCCACCAGTAATCGTGCCATGCTGAACCATGCTCAAGTCGAAATGTTACTGGAACCATTAATACTGTTCTTAGAACCGTTCAGACTGACGATGGAGAAGCAGCTAATGGTCCGGGTTTAGATCAGTGTGTCAATAATTTGGTCATTCTAAGCCCTGGATTATTTCACACTATTCATATTTACCCTGGGTTAGGAATTATGTTTATTCAAGTTTCATGATTTTAAACCAAATTTAAATGATTGTGTAAGCATTGATTTAGTGTGATTTTCCTGATTTTGCACCACACAAGCCGGTTTTCATGATGGGACTAACGCTTTCAAAATTTGTGAAATGTCATGAAACATATTTTTGTTAATGTTCTGCTTGTTTTGCAGACATGGTTGGTGAGACGGAGGCAGTGAAGTCAGTGTCAGTGACAGAGGGAGAGTCTGTCACTCTAAACCCTGATGCTGAAATGCACAAAGATGCTCTGATGCTGTGGAGATTTGGAGATAAAGGCATCATTCTAGCTAAAATCGATATTGAAACTAATAAAATCTCATTAAACAATACTGATGAGAAATTCAGAGATCGACTGCAGTTGAATCAGAATGGATCTCTGACTATCAGAAACACTAGAACCACAGACTCTGGATTTTATGAACTACAGATCAGAGACTGTGAGAGTTCACAGCAATTCCTTCTTTCTGTCACTGGTGAGTCACTCTGAGTAACTGAAAGAGTGTGAGTGAGTGAAAGAGTGAGTAACTTTCAGTGTAATGGCATACGGCAGGGTTCCTCAAATCCGGTCCTGGAGGGCCACTGCCCTGCAGAGTTTAGCTCAAACCCTGGTCAAAATCACCTACCTGTGATTTTCTAGTGATCCTGAAGCATGGCTGCGGGAACTAGGGGTGCTGAGGGTGCTGCAGCACCCCCTGACAACAGCTGTTTCACTACATTGGAATTTAAGATGACATGACTTTTAAATAACTTTTTGTTTTTCAACCTGTTTTTTAAGAACACCTTCAACCTTTATAAAAACTAAATAATCTTTAGAGTCATTTTATATGTTGTTGAATAGGGTTTTATGATTAAAAGAAATTAATATATCATAAGGCAATAAGCCGATCTCGCATGGAGTGAGTGACGTGACACTCATTTAATGCATGTGAAAAAATTAAATATAGATGTATTGATTAAAGCATTCATCGGCATTAGGGGCTGTTCACACAGAACGTCAACCATTCCACTCTGCTACTTTTCCATTGTTTTTCAGTGTGAACACACTACTCGTGTTTATCTGTTATGCTCACGTCTCGCGCATGACACAGCATTCTCAAAACGCAGCACTCAAGTTTAAAGGGGTCATATAAAGGTACATGCACTTTTACAAGTTGATTGTACTGAAATGTGTGTTGGCAGTGCCTGTACACAACCATCATAAAATGATAAAAATCCATCCAGTGTTTTTTTTTAAAAATCTTCTTATATGTTTTCACACGGTTGGACGCCCCTTCCATGATTGTTGATTGACAGCAGCGTTTCAACACAGACCCGCCCTCGGTCATGAGCGAGCTGTCAATCATTCTCCGCGCGGACCGGCGCGGTCATTGTTGATACCATAGACCAGGGTTCACCAATCTCGGTCCTGGAGGGCCACTGTCCTGCAGAGTTTAGCTCCAACCCCAATTAAACACACCTGAACCAGCTAATAAAGGTCTCACTAGGCATACTAGAAACTTTCAAACAAGTGTGTTGGAGCTGGTTGGAGCTAAACTCTGCAGGACAGCGGCCCTCCAGGACTGAGATTGGTGAACCCTGCCATAGACAGTATAAGAAAAGGTCAGTAAAGCTGGTTTTGCTAAGAAGCTGCTCCTGAAAAAAGGATCGGTACCAACTATTCGTGTTCCTGCTGAACCTCCAGAATAACTGAAGTGAGTGTAACGTTTTATTAACCTTTATATTAATATTTATTTAATCTTTGCAAATCGCTTGCACGCTTCACGATTAATGCATCTAAGGTTTACACTCAGGGTACTTTACGGCATGTTTTCTATGTACGACGTTCTCAATATAATTCATAATCCCACGTTTATAATGAACTATGCCTTATGGTTATTGTGTTATTATTTCGGGTGTATGCACAGAACAGAGGGGCGGGGTGAGCAAAGCTCATTATCATTTAAAGACACATGCACTGAAACGGCGTGCTGAAAACAGAGCTGTTTTTGACCAGGTAAAATTAGTGTTTTCATACAATACTAATGAGAATTTTTTATTAAAGTATATTACAAATTTTTTATTTAGACCCTAAAGATTCATAATAGCTTGTACAAAAATGCCATTATATGACCCCTTTAAATAAGTTCAATTAAAACTCGCCTCGAGACCTTGCATTTTCCCCCGTTCCCCCCCCCCCAAAAGCTAAAATCTGCATTGGCATTAGCCCTCCAGGGCAAGATTTGAGAAACCCTGGCATACAGTATTATTAGCATATATTTGAAGTCATTTAAGATCATCACATTGTCTGACACTTTTACTGTCTCTCTTTATGGCTGTCCCACATCCAGGTCTTTCTTCGGGTGCTATAGCAGGAATTTGTTTAGTTGTTTTAGCTGTTCTTGTGGCTGCAGCTTCTGGTCTGATTTACTATCGCCGCAGAAACTCTAAATCAAAAAGGCAAACTGGTAAGTATTACAAAATTTAAAAGAGAATTTACATTTCCTGCATAATATTGCTAAAACTTTTGTTATACTGTGTACACTTTACATTATAGTCCTTATTTTGAGCGACTCATCCTTCCATTTCTTTCAAAATCAAACCACTCATGGGGGAAAATAAAGTCCAGCACAGCGCTACAACAAACCATAATGAATTGAATCTTCACAATAGATAATGCTTTACAATGAACTCTGTTAGAGAGCGATATATGGCAATTTGTCTCTTCAATAAAATACCTTACTCACCTGTTAGTAATAAAAATAGCATCATCTCTGCATTGCTTTTACAGCATTTCAAATCCCTCAGTTCTCGTCATCTCCGTAAAGCCAAGCCGATGTTGATTCTTGTTTTATTACGAGCTCTGTCGATTTCTCTTTTTGCCAGCAGACTCTCATTTGTTCAGCATTTGTTTAAAATGGGTGATTGCTCTGAGGTTGGAGAAGTAGTAGCTCCATGTCAGACTTTCACGCTCGTTTTGACAATTAACCTATGACCCTCCCACACGAGTCAAAGTACCCTGGTGAAAAAATAAATGTACTAAACATTTTTTGGAAAAAAAATATATTTTATGCTAAGACTACCACAAATACATTTACATATTTATGTACTTAATATAAATACCCTGCAATTGTACTTTTGCTAAATTGGAACAACTATTATTGTACTTAATGTTCTTTAGTTATCCAGAAATAGTGCTGAGATCCAACTAAATATATAGGCTACTCAAGTATATTTGATTGTGATAAAGTGGATCTATTGCAAGTATACTTTAGGTACACTTTAAATATATTGCATATTGTTATGTAAAAATGTATCTTTTCTTTGTATTTTATTTTCAATGATTTAACAAATGAATGCCATACATTCATTTGGCTGTATTTTGAGTTTCTTTTTAAGATGTTGATACAGCTAGAAGGGTGTGTGTGAGACTTCAGAGGTGGGAAGATTCCCGGGCTGAGGAGGGGTTAGGGGAGCAGCAGGGGTTCCTTTGTTTCTTTTGTTTGGGGGGGCTGTAAGAGATAGCTTTGAGGAGAACATTATAAAACTGCCAGCCAAACACCTCTGAGGGGTCTCACTCCGCCTGCAGCTGGACTGGGGGTGGACTGGGAACTATTCTTGCAAGAATAAATATCTTTTAAGGACAATTTGAATCCTGATGTCTCTTATGCTGTGATGCTATTTTGTTAGTTATTGTTTTTGCTGCAACACATAAAGACTGACATTATACAGAGATCATACTATCCAAACTAATAGTGATGTTAAAACACATTTTAGGCTTAATATTAAAGGTTGTATCAGTGATTTCAGGCCCCCCCAAAAAAGATCACATTAATCTAATCTTTCCTAACGATCCGCCCGCTGCCCGCCCCATAAGCATGCCGTCAAAAAAAGGCGTCTCTGTAGGCAGCCTAGGCTCTGAGATCTGCACACAAAAACAATTGGTTTCACCAACCACTCAAAACCAAAACAAATAGTGTTCCAACCAATCACCGACAGGGGGTGGGTGTTGTGAGGTTTTGTGCTCATGCACGGCTGCACACGAAGTCGGAGCTGAAGAAGAAGCTGGCTCAAAACCTCACATCACCCTCCAATCAACGGTGATTGGTTGGAACACTATTTGTTTTGGTTTTGAGTGGTTGGTGAAACCAACTGTTTTTGTGTGCAGATCTCAGAGCCTAGGCTGCCTACAGAGACACGTTTTTTTTGACGGCATGCTTATGGGGCGGGCAGCTAGCGGATCGTTAGGAAAGATTAGATGAATGTGATAAAAAAAATTTGGGCCTGAATTCACTGATACAACCTTTAAGAAATGTGCATTGTGCAATAAAGGTATAGGTTTTTTCACTAGAGTAGTCAGAGCAACTTTTGTCTATTTCTGGATCTAACTAGACACACACAGGCAAGTGACATATGTACGCAATTTCCTGCGAAATCAATCCCGACAGGTCTAAAATATAAATGCTTATAAGAAGTTTACCATTGTGAATCAGGGTAAGATTAAAAACTTGTTTTGGAAGAAGGATTGATTAGGAATTGGAATATATCATGAGTCATAAGTCATATGGACTTAATGGTGTGGTTGGTATGAATTAATGTACAGTAATAGAGATGTCCACCTGCACACTCATGAACACATTTGTTCTCTGTTTCTGTTTAGCTGTGACATGGGAAGAGAAGGAAGAGACAGTGACGGAGGGAGAATCTATCACTCTACACACCGGTCTTACTCAAATACAGGGTACTGATACGATACAGTGGTGCTATGAAGCTGAAGACAATCTCATTGCTGAAATCAGTGGAGGGACCAGAAGGACATTGGCAGGTGCTGATGGGAGATTCAGAAGCAAACTCATGCTGGATGAGAGAACTGGGAATCTCACTATCAATAACATCAGAACCATTCACTCTGGACTCTATAAACTACAGATCAGCAGCGGCAGAAGAACCAAATACAGTCTTACTGTCAATGGTAAAGTATATCAACTCTTCCAATGTGTTATCATGCACTATATATGGTTTAGATGATCTGAAACTAAAGCTTTTTCAAAGTACTCAAAGTTTAATTACTTTTAGATTGCTTGCAAGTATAGGGCCACGTTATGAATTCATAATGTTATGTGAATATATAATTAGGAGATTGGTTGTAATATTGCATGAATAAATTAGGGATATTTTGAGGAGAAACAAGTCACATAACAAGAAAAGGCATGATCAGGAATCATAGATAGTCAAAGATTAGGGCTGGTTTGGCCCAATTTTAATGAATCTTAATTTCTGAGGCTACATCTACAGTATATCTTCTTTTCTTGAGGCTACATTACTAGCATT